>NW_019174723.1:2342009-2586087 GCF_002260705.1 Seriola dumerili | reverse complement strand
GTTTTTGCACCTGTCCAATAAGCAGCGCTAGTTTAAGCTCAAATACTTTGATGTGGGAATACATGTCAGATTAGTTTTCCCTTGCCTTGGAGCTGCAAGTTGAGGCCGTTTAAAATTTCTGACACATCTGTTAATAAAGGCGAGGTCCCATTTCCATTCTGTTTCGATCAGCTCTGGGACAGTTTTTCCCTTTGTCAGGAGAAAGGCATTGATTTCGGGTAGCAGGTCGTAAAAACGCTTCAAAACTCTGCCCCGGCTTAACCAGCGGACTTCAGTGTGGTAAAGCACGTCTCCGTGGGCTGATTCTAGCTCGGAGAGAAAGGCTTGGAACTGCCTGTGTTTAAGTCCGTTTGCTCTGATGAAGTTTATGCAGGACACAACCACCTTCATGACAGATTCCCACCTCAGAACTTTGCAGCTTGACGCTGGCTCGGTCACGATCAAAGTCACGTCAGAATGTACCATTGTGTGAGGAGGTGAAGATGAGCCACTATTAACTATAAATAGCTCATAACTATGGTCAATTTTAATTAGAATGCCAACCTTTAAGTACGGATATGTTATGATGTTATGATAGGAAAATGCAATTTAATAAAAATTGGTTGATGTTTAGAGGGATTGTCTCGGATCGTTAAGTGGGCCACTCCAATTGCTTTGGCGGGCCGGATGTGGCCCGTGGGCCGTAGTTTGGGGACCCCTGGTTTTGAGTGTACTTTGTTAGCAAAATGTTTGAGAGAAGGTTAATTTCTTGATGCTTCATGTGAACATTGGGACATCTGCTGGCCAGAATGTAAAACATGCAAATACAAATGTTTGTATGTCACAAATTAAATATCAGTATAAAAGAAACCATGGTTGTATTTAATAGTCTAAGCAGACATTTATAGTAATTACTGTAAAAGCAATCAAAATATGTTTTCTATGCAGCAAATGTATTAATAGCCAGTCAAGTTAGGCTCGGTGTGCATTGTGGGCAAAGGACATGTATAATGGAACATGATTTCAGGAAAACACAATTCATAAAAACTTGTGTTGGGACTAAGATTTTAAGCTTTTTTTATGCTGCAGATGTCTTAAAAAACTCTAACTGTTGTTAGCTTTACTTTTAAATGTCTCCTTTTGGTGGTTGTGCTTGAACAGATTTTAAGTGAAAAAGAAATGTTTCTCAATGTTTTATTGTAAAGGGCTGCTTAAAATGTCCTTGTTTGCCTTGCAATGGAAAGTTTATTTTATTGATTAAATGTTTTCATAGGGATGGGAGAATCGACCTCAGGCCAGTAGGACACCTCATCGTCACCCACAAATGGCAAAAAATGGTAAGTCATGCACATGATGACACCCCATACCTATGTGTGCTCAAATAAGGGTTCAAATGATTTTGAGCTTGTAAAGTGATGTTCACAGACAATTCTAAAATATGTAATGGTAAATCAACCATTTGTAAACCTGAAAAATAAATCTGCAAGAGAAATTCAAGTTCACATGTAGAAGAGTTAGGATTAAGGTAACAGATCACTTGCCCTGTGCTTGGGAGTCTCTGGAGGCAAGCTAGCCGCCTCGCCTTTTGTGTTTTTCACTGAAACCCCAATTTTGATATTTTTAACAAGAGATAGTGTATTGTATGTGGCACAAAGCCCTGTGATGTATGAATATTGATATTAAAAAAGGCTATATTGTTTAAATATGTGAAAATGTATTCTTAGTTTTTTGATATTTAACACATATTGATGCTTTCTTCCACAGCACCTGAGGGAGCACAGAGACCAAGTCCATAAGGCAGAACACAATAGGAGAATATTCAGGTATGCACCTTTTTATTATTTATGGATTTTAAAACCAACAGAAAGATAAAGGCTGTTGCAGAAGCAAATTGCCAGTTCTGTATAGCAGTATACATATACATTGTTTGTATCTTTTTAATTCTTCTGTGTGTAATCTAAATTTATGGTGTATTTGTATAACGGAGATTGAAGATTGAAAGCACTCAGTTTTAGTGTCAAGACAAACCTGAAACATAGACTAATCCACTATGACTGTAATCAAGAGTGCAATAAAAGTGCGCTGCATGGTTTAATATTTGACCAGATATTAAAGGGGAACTCCACCAGTTTTGCACATTCAAGCTCAGTTTATAGGAAGGACAATGAGTTCTGTGGTTCTTGAGAGAATTTACATGTTTATCACAGCCTGGGCTTGAAAATCACAAATTCTTTATGGAAAAGTCTGTATTGAAAACTGGGTTGTACCGTTTCAAACACATGGGAATGTAGTAGTCAGGGAGAGAGTAGCAAAAGACGCTATCAGGTTGCATTATGGGAGGTAGTAGGATACAGCTTTTGGCAATTGACTCATATCAGGGATTAAAAGTCAGAATGTCTCAGATTTTTCTACTAGGTAGGTAGGTGCTACTGCTACTACATCTATGTACGTCTTTGAAATGCCAGTTTTTTGTCTAAAGAGGCTGCAGTTGTAAAATGTAGTCCGTCTGTTCACAGATAATAAAATCCTCTCAGTACTCTCTCCTCACCTGCTCAATTTCAGATCCAAATGACTGGTAAAACCTAATGTATGCTGACCTACATTTGGAGGTGAGTCACAGTCCCTTCCTTGTTACCTCGTTTTCACTCAGGCCTGTGAAGGACATGGATATTATTGAACATACTTTTGAATTCAGTAATGAAATAGTTTTTGTCCTCAAGATGAAAGAGGCACAAGCTTTGGTGAGGGTGGCGCGGCAGATGACCAGGTGGATGCCATTCTGAGTAACTGTCTGAGCATGTCTGATGACCTGAATGCCAGGACCATGCTGCTCACCCTTAGTGACACTCTGGTGTTCTCAACTTTTCCCTGTGTGTTTTTCTTTTTGAACGTGTGTGTGTGTGTGTGTGCGCATTGCATTCACACATGAGTGTTTATTTTGGTCAATGATGGCACAGTCCTTCAGATGCAGGTCAGAGATATAGATAGTCTTGACTTGCTTTGTATGTCTTCCTAATGTCCTAATGCTTGTTTTGACTATGTGACAAACACAGGCCACGTGTCTTGGAGAGACACTCAGTCTGGCTCCTGTTACGTGGAGACACTGGACTCGTTATGTAAAACTGTTGCTTCCAATGATGGTTAGCACTTTTAATGCCTCTGCGCCGGTGACAGCCAGGACTGGAGCATTATGTTTTCAGGTTGTCCGTATGCCCCATTCCCTTTTGAGAGATTTTCTTCAAGTGTGTCACACACATTCACTTGGACTCAAGGATGCACTGATAAGATTTTGGTGGTCAAAGGTCACAGTGACCTCACCAAACGCATTTTTTTTACCTCTTGAATCAAGACTGCCTCGAGGGCATTTCTTCAGATTTGGCAGAAATGTGGATGAACTGATTAGTCAAAGGTCAAGGTCACTGTGACCTCACAAACACGTTTTCAACCATAACATCTAAGAAATTCATACGGTAATTATGACACAATTTAACACAAATGTCTAACAGGATAAAATAATGAAATCATGACATTTTATATCCCAAAGGTCAACTTCACTGTGACATCATAATGTTGTACAAAAACACTTCTGGCCATTATTCAACACTGTAACTGAGGAAGGGGAGATTGTGACCATATTTCCTGCAACTTGGCTGGTTGGCGAAGCATACAACTGCGAGGGCGGTAATTCTAGTTATTTTATGCACTGACACATCTGATTATTGACTTTCCATTATTGACCTGGAAATTAGCAATCTGCCAAAACAGTCTGCAAGCAAACGCCTGGTTCCTTTAACTTCCTGCGGGAACTTTCGGACCAAAACATCGGGGTAAAGCTTGACAATACTCGGTTGCACTTTCAGTAAATCTATTTTAACACCATATGTCCTGACTGTATATTTTCTTGGGTTTTTAGTAGTTAACATCTTTTCTAAATTAACCTTTTTAACGATGGGGATCATCTTGAAGAGGAAATATTTAGCTACGGTGTGAGGTTAACTTTTTTTCAGTGTCACATAGCACCTGTCAGTTTTTAAGAGGAGACAATCAATGTAATGTTCAGTGTGTCCTGCAAAGTGGTTTTAAAAGACATATCCTTTGCTGACTCTTATTTCAAGTTTCTTAAATATATTCTGAACAAAATGTTATGTGGAGTTATTTGGGGAGAATGAAGGTGGAGGCAAGGAAAGACATCCACAGCGTTAAATGAAAGAAAAAGGGGGGGGGGGTCCTTTGTGTTCTTTTCCAGTAAAAGTTAATGTGCATCTGATTCAAAATGTCCCCACTGAGAGCGGAAGCATCTCTTCGTTGTCACAGCTGTTTTCTGCAGCTGCACAGTCCAGCTCCATTTGGCAACATACACCGTGCTAAAGTTAATCTAATGTAGTACACAAGAGCTGGCCTGTGCAAGCCTGTGTGAGTCATTAGACACCCCCCCCCCCCCCCCCCCCCCCCCACCCCATACCTCATGCCTGTATACAATAATGTGTACACAGAGTGCAAGCACAGCAACAAAACTGGGAGTCAATCAGATTTGGCTTGAGCCTGAAGACCGCTCCTAAACTTTGTAACTTTGTGAAGAGGCTGCTGCAGCCTGATAAAGTTGTCCTCTCAGTAGTGACATAAAGGAATTAAATTAGCCTGAAGCTAACTTCTGGGTTTGGTTATTTGCTTTTACACTTCATTCAGCACTCCACCTCAGCATAAATCTCGATTTCCCAGCTGTGTTAGCACTTTAGTATTTCTGGAAGTCAGAAGAAAATTAGACATGTAACTTCTGTATTACGTTATGTTGTTCTAAGCATTGATTTGGTGTCTTTGGGCATAATATACTGTGCACATGCTAGTTAAAGTGTAATGTACTTTAATCTCCAAACATCAATAGATAGTGTTTGTGAGTCACAGAGCATTTGGTCCACATTGGCAAGGCACAAGTCGAGGATACCAAAGTATCCTAAACAGATTGTTGCGGGGTGTATTGGTTTCTAGACCTATAAGAATGTGCTGAGATAGTTTTTTACTAAATATGTTTGACATGATTTTTCCAGTACTTTCTTGCTGACAGGATGCAAGGGAGGAGTCCCTTAAATCACACCACTGTGGTCAGTGAGATGCTTGCAGTCTGTATTCACAGTAAAATAACACAAATGACCCTTCTCTGCTGTTCAGGAAGAGTGGAGAGCACGGAAGCGAGTTTCTGCTCAGCAGCCAATCTTTAAGATGGAGATATAGCACATCGTTTTTATCTGTGTTCTTAAATATCTTATCACTAAAAACAGGTCAAAAGTCAAATAATAAAGATTGCAAATGTTGATTATTGGACACCCTGCAGGAATGGCAACCCTTAAAATAAAACAAGATGAAATCCCTCATTACGCTTGCATGTGCCTGCATGAAGAATTGAGTAATTTGCTTAAGTGGACATGTAAAATTATCCTTTAATTCACATCAAAAAAGCAAAAGTTTAAATAGCAGATCTTTTTTTTTTTTTTTTTTTTGTGCTGTCCACTCTCGTTGATCATTTTGCAATTCCTTGCAGGGGTCCCTATCCCTAGGTTGAGCACCACTGTCCTACTGTGGGTCCTGTCGTATATCTGTCTTTCCTATGGTTTCTCTGTATGTCTAATTACACGTCCCACTCATCTATCCAGCATGTTATCCCCCCACATCTGTGTGAATTGCATTTTAATTTAGCGTTTTAAGCCCCTTTCAATTTAAAAATGTGTTTTGTGTATTATTACTTCACTTGGATGTCTGACCTTCACTGTGCAGAATAAATTATGGGCGGAGTTTGACACTAGACAGCTGTTTTCACATTCATCTGCTTCAGGGCGAAAGTTTGTGTCTCACCTTAAAACTCAGTTTGACACACATATATGGCCATGAGGACATCACAACTAATTTGGAAGCTGGTCTTGGTCCAGTATTAACTTGCAACTTACCTACACATGTAACTTATACATGTGTAGTGTGGAAACCTGAAGCCTCTGGTGCACTTAACACTCAGATTATTTGTGTTTTGTAAGAATGTCTGACCATTTAATTTTGGAACAAAAACATCACAAATTATGATTGACACTACAGCACTTTTATGTGGTCCAACAATATGTTTAAAGGGAATCTTTACTTGTTTTTTAACATAACTTTGTAATGTAATTGGACTGTAAAAACATTGTGAAGTGTTACATTAACAGCATACCAACCAGCTTGATAAGCCTGCTCTGTTCATCTCCCTTTTTAGCCTATTTTGGTGAGCAAATGAGAGCAGCTCCTCTCCTCTTCTATTCAGGGTTCAGCTTTTAATGGGCAACAGCTGTTCTCTCACATCTCTGAGTGATACAGTGTGCTCTTTACACTAGTTACATGAATGGACACAAACATGCAGCCCTCTACACAACTACTGACTTCAGCCCTGACAACAACTTCCCATGAACATTTGTGTTTATATTTAGGACGTGCCTCTGATGGGACAGCAACACAGGGACACTTAATTTTGTCTCTATTTTTCTATTTTTGCTTGATGCTTGAGTTGGTCCTTTGTATCCACCGCATGGGGAAGTCTTCTTAGTCTTTCGTGTGTCGCCTCCTCTAACTCCAGTAGAGGGCGCTTAATGTTCAAGTATACGGTGTTTAGCTGGAGACATCTATTTTATTAAGGTCTGCAACAGTAGTTTCATTTACCTCAGATATGAAACAGTCTCAATCTTTTAGTGATCACAAGCTTTATATAATCAAATTTCATTGCCATTAACTTAATCAAATGCTGATTGAGAGGTTTAGTTCCAGGGAGCATTTAAGTACTGTGAAAAATATGTGTCCTGAGGGCATAAAAAGTGCACTACAGGTGTGAAGCAGGTTTATTGCACAATCAAGGAGAAATATCAAATCTCCTCAGATTAAGTTTAGTCTTTTCTTTAGCTTTTTTGAGTAATTAAGTTTTATAACTTGAGGGTTTTTTAGATGTCACTGGAATATCCTTATGCCATACATACAGTAAAAAGTAGGATATTTCTGTAACGTTTAAAGATTTCTAAAGAAAAGCCCCTGTGGGAAATGTTGTTGGAGGAGTATTATACTAACATTATAACTACTGTATGACACTTGCATGTACTTTATCTAGTCCACTACATTTCAGAGTTAATATTGTACTTGTCATTCTGCTACATTTATTTCATATGTTATAGTTACCACTTTATCTGGTTAATACCATGGCCTTTAATCCTCATAGACATATAGTTACTGGATACTTTGCAGATGAAGATATTGCATAAAAACTAAACAATTAATGTAGAAAATAAGATACACTGATATAGATTAAACTGCCCAGCAGAATAGGCTCCACCATCATCAACATTAAAGTGCAGTTTATACGTAAATGCATTCTAGACTATATACATATAGGAAAATACTTTTGATACTTTAAGTAAATGTTGCTGCAAATACTTTCGTGCTTTTTTCAAGTGGAAATTTAAGTGCAGGATTTTTACAGAGTTTTTTGTGGTAGGCCTACTGCTGCTTTGATTTAAGTGAAATATCTCAATACTTGTGTCACTGCTGTAATAAACTCAGTATTTAGTGACAAAGGGAGACTTCATGTCCATGTTGGGGTAATATAATAAAACTATAACAGCTTTTTCCCAGGATGGGACACATGTGAGGAGTGTGTGGTCATGCGCGGAGCTAACACGGGTCTACTAGGTGGCGTCTCCGCACACAAGGATTAGCCGTCTTCCCACTCAGCACTCCCTGAATTCCACTCCGCCTTTTACTTTTTCGGCAGCTCTCTCTCTCTCTCTCTCTCTCTCTCTCTCTCTCTCTCTCTCTCTCTCTCTCTCTCCCTCTCTTTGCACAGGACTTCCCAGTGACTTTGCGAGATTGCATTTAGCCCCACAACCGAGTCCCAAGTTTCGTAGCGCACGGGCAGAAGAAGCGAGTCTGGATCCCCTTCGAGTCGATATTTTGCGTTCCCCTCCATTAAAAAAAAACAACAAAACAAACTAAAACACACACACACACACTCAAACGCGCGCGAAAAAGGATCCTTTTTACCTGTTGATGAAGTCCCACCGGGTGTGGGACGCAGAGGAGCAGTCGGGTTTCTCCACACAGAAGAAAAGTCTGAAAGAGGTGCAGGCAACACACCGCTCCAGTGGCCAGGAGGAGTGAAGGACCTCGGGTTTTCCTTTTTCCCCAGCATTTGCAGCCTATGCTGGGTTGGTGGAAAATGGGCACTCCGACCACTAAGATCTGTGGACTTATCCTCTCCTTGATACTCACATGCCAGCTGGTCACTGTAAGTGAGCTCAAACTTTACTCTTTCTTTTTCACTCCTCTCTACTCTTTCTCTCTTCACTGAGGAATTCATGTTTCATTCACCAACAGAACTGACCTATAAAACCTTTTTAAACCCCCCCCCCCCCCGGAGGTCAAGTCAAACTTACAAACCACTGCCTTTTATGTCCTATTAAAGGAAGAAAAAGAAAAAAACAGGCGTGTGTTGATGTTACTATTTATATTAAGTAAATAGTGTGGTCTGCTGGTGCAGGGCTGCTCGCTTGCAGGTGGGCTGTGGAGCAGATTCCAGTACACAGGCATATCGGCATGAACTGTAAAGATGCTTTTAAAAGTAATATGACAAACTAGAATCTCCTGTTGAGTGAACCCAGGCTAAGTTTGTCCATAGAAACTAGCTATTCATAGTCTCCCTGGAGTCCTCAACTCCTAAACCTTCTCAAACTTTGTCAGGCTGCACTTTGG
This sequence comes from Seriola dumerili, assembly GCF_002260705.1. NCBI lineage: Eukaryota > Metazoa > Chordata > Actinopteri > Carangiformes > Carangidae > Seriola > Seriola dumerili. Next base: position 2,577,354 of record NW_019174723.1, on the reverse strand, counting down.
CATCGCCTTCACTGTCTGCCAGTTATAATGTGTGTGAGGCTAACTTTATTTTATGTCAGTGTGATCACAATAGATGAAAATGTGCATCTATTACCAGTACATTTAGATCTATTCTTTGTCTTTCTTATTAATGAATTGGTCCTGGAAAACCTGGAATCCTTCAGAATAAAAGTTGGAGTTATTTTCACATAAAAAATGGGCTTGTAGGTTGTTTAAAAAAAGGAATGCATTTGTCTAGAGCCATTCTCCTCCATCCAGGGTCTACTACAACGGGAGACAGTGCACCATTTTGGGAATGTCCTACTAAGTTGCATCCTCTCGTTTTCTTCATTCAGCTCTCACTTTTGTGTAGTGCACTGAAGCGCTGCAACTAACACTTATTTTCATTGCTGATTATTTTCTAAATTATTTGCTAAATTCTTTAGTCTGTAAATTGTCCAAGAACAATTCATGGGGCCCAAGATTATGTCTATTAAATTGCTCAATTGGTCCAAACAATAGCCCCAAAAACCCAAACATATTTTATTTAAAGGAAGAAAGAGCCGCAAATCCTCATATCTGAGAAGCTGGAACCAGAGAACGTTTGGCATTTGCCATCCCTTAATCAAAATTGTTGCAGATGACTTTTCTATTGATTGACTTATCAATTTATCAGTAAATTGTGTGACCAGCCCATGCACCTTTGGGTATTTAGTCAAGGGTAATTCATGATGTGCAACTCTTAAGTTTGATTTACTTTGCTATATTTGTGGTGTGAATCATATAGAGAATGACTGTGGCTCTGCTGCTGAGAATAGACCCCCCCCCCCATCTTCCTACCCCACCCTCCGCCCCGCCGCCCCACCCTCTAGAAATCCCGTCTGGTCGCTCACCTTTATGCCCTCCAATAAACAGAGCTGTCACGGTTGAGATATCTGTGACTCCTTTCTGTTGATTTGATCTGAAGCAACGCGAAGCCTCTTTGAATGATGAGACGTAGTTGAGGCGAACGACAGACACAAATGTTTCACCTGCTGGATATAGATTATATGAGCAGTGATATCCCTGACATTTGAAAATCTATAGTGTTAAAACTTTCATGACTTCAAGGTGTATTTTAAATCCAGCGGTGACATGCTATTGACCGCTGTGCGTTTTCCCATGGATGACAGGATCTATCACTTTGTGTCAGTGCACAAAGGTGAGACAGAACTTTTCATTACCTGCGTCTTCAAAAGCAAACGCAACGTTATTTGTCTTCAGTATTATCGATCCACAAAAAGCGATCCCGTCCCTGGAGGGCTATTATCATCTGTTGACGTTCTGACACTGGAACTGGTAATAGGAGATGGCCTCTACGCTTTTACCACAGCCTTGATTGACTACCAGGCCAACAATACCAACATAATTGAATTATGTGGAACCACAAGCATCTGTTTCTTGCATTATGACTTTGAACTGCAGCAGGCCGACTGCCTCTTGATTCAATTAAGCACGCGTACTGGTGTTACTACGGGCCCTCCTCTCTCCCCGCTGGAATGTCAGGGTCATGCGCATCAACTCGGACAATCAAAGTCAATAAAAACTCTCGATGGGTAAGAGCTCTCCATCACAAATGAGTACCCATATCCTGCTGTGAACCACCAGCAGCAATAGTGTGAGAAATTATCCAGGTCAAGCAGTTGAAGAGCTTAATATTGAATCAGTATAAACAGCTACTCCCAAATCCGCTCTGACTCATACTAGTGTTTTACGAGCGAAAATAGATTGATATAGTCAGTGGTGTTTGATTCTGGTCTAACTCAATCAAGTAAAAGTGAGGGGGGGCCACTTTGTTTTCTGGTGTGTGACATCAGACCAACGGTGAGCACTACTTGCTGACAGTTTTTGGGCACGGAGATCTCTCCCAGTATAGACTGTCACAAATGTCCCTTGACTTCATTGGGGGTTGGACTGTGGTTGGGGGAAGGGCGGCCTGGATTCCTATGACTATACAGTCTGCAGAGCTTGTGGCGTTGGCGTAAATTGCTCTCTGTCTCTGCCGTGTGTAACTCATCCCCATCATTCCTGTGCTAAACATTGTGCAGCGACAGTTTGATCTGATGATTTTGTTTAGTTTGCGCTGGGTAATGTATTGACTGGGCGAGGCGGTTGGTCTCTGAGTGGTGCTTTGGCGTGTCAGCTACGGCTACCTGGTGTTTAATTTCCATTCAGACTCGATGGAGTTGCAAAGCACAGCAGTGCAAACACCAGCGCCACTCCACAGTTTGAACAGTAGGGAAGGTCTGCCCCCTCCAGACCCATTCACATAATTGCTTGAAGACTGGGTTTAGTAAACATTGCATTGTTGAATTATAGCCCCTGGGGGTGGGGGGTGGGAGGAGGCCATCCTGGGATGATGGGACAATGCTGAAGTGAATTGCCCCCCCCCTCCTCCTCAAACGCATTGGCACATATGGAGTGCAGGCCGCTCTGGCTGGCATTTGTTGACTCTGCAGTGAGGTGTGACTTGGGCCGGTATAGAGGTCAGAGAGGTGAGGACTCTGAACCTGACTCTATTTTTCAGTTCAGTGTTTCTCATGATTTATTCACAGACCAAGATTAACTCCCCTACACAAGTTTCCCATTGTTTTCACAGCATTTACTCAGTTTTTTTTTTTTTTTAGCATTTCTACTGTACTACAATAATTCCATTGGATGCAGATGCTGAATACTTTCCTTTATAGTTGTGCTTTGCCCCCCTACAGAGAAGTGAGCGGCTTTCAATTCAACCTGTAGCTTGGTATGTGCCTGACTTTCAGGACCATCGCATAGTTTTACATCACTACTGTTAGAATATAATCAAATCAGGCATTTTCTTGAAAGAACCATATTTTCCTCAACCATAGAGATCAGTGTGATTTCTGCGCTGTGATGCAAGTTAGGAATCTAGATTACAGAGAAGCATCAAAGCTTTACAGATGGATGGATGTCTGGGAAACACCCTCACAACCACACACACACACACACACAAACTAACGTCTTCTTACAATGATCTGTGCTGTGTAGCTTGGGGTAGCGTTGCGCTGTCATGCCCAACGTTGCGTCCGTGTCGGCCAGAGGAGTCGACTCCAAACACAGCTGCGCCTCAGCTGGTGCTGCAGCAGCAGTAGCGACGCTGTGCATGTGCCGACATGAGCACACATTCTCTTGAGTACCGCCTATTGTAACTAGAGTCCCACTCTTTCCATTCGCACTTCTTCACACATTTACATTCCCCCTTACCTGAAGCGCTCCTCTGTGGATGGCTTTTGTTTCAAACCACAGCTTATCACACTCACAGTAATGTATCATCCTCAAATCAGTGCGAAGCTTCTGCCAGGTGAAGTGTCATTCTGTAATGAAATCCTCAAAGCTTTATGTGGGAGAAAGTTTAAGTTTGAATGCATTCGCAGCCCCTCGGCCCCTCCTGTCTCAGTGAAACATATATCTCTCTTCATTCCTGGGTTATGGAGCTACAGGTGCAATAAAAACCCAACAGTGGTCATGGAGAGGTCACAGGATTTCCTGAGGACACAACAGTCTACACCATGAGCAATAAACAACAGCTAATGGTCAGGGGCTTTTTGAGAGCAGCAAATCACACATGTCTGCTTTTTTTCCCCTTCAGTTTGGGAAAGGATTAATATGGAGCAAACTCAGTTCATCTATATTTTTGTTAAACAAGTGACTAGCTGGTCTTCAACTTGCTGTACTTTCATGCCAATGATCACACTGCTCCTCCTGGAAATATTGAGCTTTAAATCTAACACGAGTCATTCAGCTTGATAAAAAAGAACAAAAGACTGTAATAGACTGGTACAGAGTGTGACTCATTCCCCCATCTTAAACAGTCTTCTGCAATCCTCTCACATTGTAGTGCCGGCCTTTTTCCCAGGCTGTACCCAGGCTTGCTCTTATTAGAGATTCATTGAAATGCTAAGTTAACTGTATTGCACTTTCCCTTTGAAGGTGCTCTATAGCCGCCTGTGCCCTATTGAATCTGCCATTGTCTTTGCTAGTGGCACTGATGTGAAGTCACTTGGGTATTCTCCTTTTTTTCTCTCAAGGGAGCTGCTGCATTGTCTTGTATGGTCCCTCCCAACTCATACAGCTACTCTAATGGGGGTTGCTGCCCTTTTCACCAAAGGCGTTTTTGTGTATTGTGAGCAGAAAAGATTTTTTTTTTCCTGGGTACTTAAATTTGCTAAAGGAATGCTATCAGTCTTTTTTTTTTCTCCATTGTCTTTTAAAACCAGATTTGAGCCTGACATCCCGTGAAGTGTTTATGAAAAATCCCACCCTCGTGTCTTATCAGAGTTGATGATTTCTCACTCCCTGAACACAGATTAGTATAGCGCCCTGCCTCCACTTCCTTTTTACTGTACAAGTCTCTACCTGTTAAACAGAAAGCCTGCCATCTTTGCAAGACTTTATTGTAAACCTTAAGAAGATGCAAATTTGCCTAAGCTGCTTTTAAACCCAGTAGTGTTCACAGAGGGAGGTCAGAAAGTGTAATTTTGCAGGCTTCAGGGTGTAATGGCTCAGTGAAAATTAAATACAGGGAGAAAACAATAGGTAAATACAGGGTTTTTCTCCCCTTTATGTGCACTTTTATTTAATTCAGGAGCCTGTTTTCTAGGCAGTCGTACAAGTCTGCCGCTCTCAAGGAGCCTAATTAGCCAATGACTTCACAAATTGTTTGTTTTGAACACCAAAGCTGATTGACCTTTTATTTAAAATGTTGAATTACAGCAAATCTGAAAAGTACAAAAAATCAGCCTGACTAAAAATCAACTCAATTCAATTATTGTTTATCTGAGATAATAACATAACTATATGCAGTTAAACGTATATCTTTGTATGATAAGGGGAAGTTATAATAACGGCTAAAGTTATTATCTGAAATAGCATTACATTTGCCAAAGCCGTCACTCTTGTTTTCAACTGACTCAATCAGAGGCACTCATACTACAACCTTTGAGTGGTAAATCTGCCTCCATTATCATTTTAAATGTGCAATGCTTGAATGGGATAAACAGGGCTTAGAGTCTAAGAGTCAATTCAGGTATAAAGATAACTTTTGACCAAGTACTGGTACTGACTTAACACATGTTATAGCAACAGGTAAACCTCAAATTGTCAGCCACTGTGTCAGGTTTATGGAAGAGCTCAGTTTTCATGTTTTTGGGCCTTCGCTGTGCCCCTCGCTGAGGCTGCAGAGGGCCTCAGGAGAGACAGGAGGAGAACTGCACCAGTCTGGTCTGTGTTATCATGTCAGCTGTCGTCCCACGAGACATAACAACTCCTTCTCTTGTTATACACACATCTGCACACACACATACGCACATGTACGCGCATTTGCTTCTCAGAGGAATTTTTGGTGCCGTTTTCACCCTCCATCCTCTCCACTTTCTTCTCACTCTGGCTTGTAGCTTTTACTGTTGATCTCTCTGAATCCTTGCACATTGTAAACAAGTGGTAAACCAGTATTTATATCATAGTTGTCGAAGAGAACTCATTTCTACACGCCTGACCACCTATTGCTTCAGTAGTGAATACATTTGCTCCATGATGAGATATCTTTAGAGCCTTCTTAAAGCGTATTGGTTTGTGGTTAAGAGGTTTGCCAGCAGCCCATTGTTTTGGCACAGTGGTTTGCGATGGTCTGATACTTTTTGTCCCTTGCTGAGTCGCCATCCTGTTGGGGAAATGAAACCTGGAATTATCTACAGGACAAGAGGACCCCACTTGCCCTGAAGCAAAGTTTATTCAGGCTTTCCTGTGCACAGTTCAGATGCCCTGCTCTATAAATGCTGAAAGATACAACCCAGTGTATTTGTTGTTTTTCCAAACCACATACCCATTTTTTTTTTTCAACTTAAATCTATTTTCTCTCTGAAGTGTGTTTATATTTGAAAATCCCCATAATCTTTACTCATATCGCAACAAGCAAGTCTTATTTAAACATCTCCCCTGCAACTCAGCCTTTTTTTTTCATGCAGGTTTTTATTTCTTTCTCAGTGAGATCGACTTCATTTTTAGTGTCTTTCAACTGGTCACAGAGTGTAACTGCAAAGCTGCACAGAAGTTTTCACAAGTTTTTTATAACTTGGCAAGTAACACACTAGAACTAAAGATTGATGAATTCCCCTGGATCTAATTATGCCAAAGTATAAGCCCTTGATGTTTGTATTTTTCTCTCTCAGCTTGAATGTGATACTTGAATTTCCATCACAGTGTGTTTCAACCGAGTAGAGGTGCTTGGTTGGAAATATTTTTCCATCCAGGTTTACTTCTTTTGAAGATGCGTGTTCCATGCCATGAGCCAAACTGTGTTGTAATGGAAAACGTCTTTGATTGAAAAATACACATGCTCATTCATATACTGTATTTTTTTAATGAAAAGTAAACAGTACTCAATCCAGACTGCTTGTTATAATAAATCAAATGATATAATACATTATTTGTATATTAAGACATAGCATAAAGATGACCTGTTGCTACTATTGCAACTTGCTAAGCCTTGCCTCTCGTAGACAGCACAGAGTTTACTATGCAATGGTGAAAGATGTAATACTTGAAATTCTTAGCAGTTTGTCAAACAGTGGGTCTGTAATGTCAGACAAAGGCAGGCTTCTCATTTCTAGCTAGCGATTTTGCCATTTGAAATGAAAGTACGATACTGAAAAATGTCCAAACTATTATTTTGTTCTTTCGGCTACCCCTGTTTGATTGCTATCCTATATACTCGTTCCTATTACTATTTTTACTTCAACATTAAAAGAAAAAAGGCTTTTAGTATGAGGACTAACCTGTGTTTTTTTTCAAATGCTTGCTGGGGTAATGTTAATGTAAAGTTAGCTGGTAGTTGCTGGAGTGTAAACCTCTGCAATCCTGAGAAAAAGGAGGATAGAGCCACTAATGTTAGCTTAAACCATGATAGCATCTAGGACTGAATTCCATACAATACTACACATTGAATGGGCTTTTTTTAAAAGACGTAACCTTTAATCCCCATAAACTACTGTAGTTTGTTAATTATGTACTCCTTGGCCATGAAAGTAAGGCTGCGTTAGAATTTAGCTAGTTAGCCACAAATGCTAATAATCGCAACACATGTTAGAGCTGACAAATGTTATTTAATCTCTTCCTTACAGTTTTGCTCTTGTGTCTTTTGTTTTAGAAAGGCTTAAAAAAGACACCACCTTCCAAACTCTATATACAAAGTATCACTTTTACTACAGCCCCATGTGCGCTCCCTTGGTATGTGGACTAATCTTAAGCTTGACAGGCCAGCTACAATTGTTAAGCTAGTGGCTACATGGGGAAGCTATTTCCTATACCACCACACAGCCTTTGTATACAGTGTGTGTGTGTGTGTGTGTGTGTATATATATATATATATATATATATTTTTTTTTTTTTCTCAAAACACTGGATGTGGCTTTCACCTGATATGGTCTCCATGACAGTTTTGCTACCAAGATATGCATGTTTTTAGTTAACCAGGATTGGAGGTGTAAGAGCTTCCCACTAGACAGTCACTTCTTTGTGAGAAATGGAAGTCAAGGCATTGATAAGAGTGGAATGTGGACCCTGTTTGTTTAGGAGTGTTTCCCTAGATTGAAATCACAGCTTCTTGCATCACCATTGAGCCTTCTGATTATTTTTCAAATACGCTTTTTATCATTTTATTTAAATAATAAAAAAAAAAAAAATCTTTATTCATGTAGAGTACTGCTAACTAAATACAAAGAAACACAAAGACTCCTTAATCACCACGCTGACCAAAGTAGCTTAGCATCCATCATGTGCCAAGAAGCTTGACAGTATGTGAGACTACCCAGTACCTGGCAGGCCTGTTGAAACTGATGGCTGGCCTTGTAGCACAGTTGGTAAGGCAAAGGGAATTTCTGTGGTTTTAGACTAAAGTGGCTGTGTATAATTTTCTCTCCACCCAGACCATCTGTTGATTCCATGGGATGAGGAGTCATTTACATACTTAGCTTAAAGGCTTGTTTATGCACTCTTGAATGTTTCAGTGTGCTGCTTGATCAGAGATAGCATAGAGACACCTACAGAGGAGGAAATCTATTGGATAAGATACTGTTTTGAAACCAATCTAGTTCATCACTCTGTATCTGTCACATTTCTTCTATAGAAACGTATTATTTCTGTGGAGGCATGAGTCAGCCTACCACCAACAGTGTCTTTACAACACCACATCACTCAACTGAATTATGGGAACAGCAGCTGTTAAGGGTTGCAGATTATTTCTTCTTACATCAGTGCACAGCTGGTGTGATATGTGATTAAATGTGACAACAAGAAGTCAATTTCAGATTTCTTTTCTTCATCTCTTTTTTTTTTTTTTTTTTTTTTTTTTTTTTTTTAACAACCATGTGAGATACATGTATTGGATGTGCTAATCTAAATTACAGATCCCGGTCGCCCTTGATGTTCTTCCCGTAGTCATCAGAGACAGTGAAGGCCTCACTTTTCTGTTCGTCTTCACGCAAGCAGCACCTCCAGCCAAGTCAGGCAATTATTGCTTTAAAAGGGGTAATTAAATGGTTCTTCCACTGAACTGTGTGATTTATGTGGACTGCGAGCACATAGAGAAGACTCTTTCAGCTGTGCCAGGATGAAGAGGCCCTGTCTTCCCCACCAGGCTCCACCTGCTGAGGCTCTATTATGACCCTGTCATGGGTACAAGGGGTGGAGATGGGGGCACACGGGGGCTAAAATTTGGCACAAACACCAGACTGCAGGGTGCAGTCAGATTCCCTGGCACAGACATCAGCCTTGCCTGTGGGCACATAGTTAACTTCTCTCTCGTCTGTTGTTTCATCAGGGCTTTCCCCATGCAGGAGTAATGGAAAACAAGATTTGAGGGAGATAATAGAAGAACAAGAACAGAGTTGTTTTTTGTGCCCATTTGTTTTGTAGAACAGGCCGGCCAGACGGGCAGAGATTAGGGTCTGATCAGCCCTGGGTGCTGCATCTCTTGAGGGCTAGTCAGCACTATTGCTGCAGCCCAGAGGTGGAGCTAGTCCTCCTGATGTCATATACCCGCCCAAACCACTGTAAAGTTCACTGTCCTGCTGCAGACCTGTTCTGTCCCTCCTCCTGTTTCTGGTAGCCGTTGAATTAAATGCCCCCTGTAAATACATTTCAAAAGAGAAAAACTTTATTTTACACCTTTGCACAGACATCCACAGAATCTTCAGTGCTTATACTCAGTGTAAAATATTTTTAGGGAGGTTGGCACTTAAAATCTGATTGGCACTTTCAAAGTGTGTTGGAAACATGAGCCGTTGCACACCCTTAGCAATGAAAAATAAACAAATAGCTGTTCATACCATTTATTCAAAATACCAGTATAAATGATATTTCAAACATAAACATTTATTATATTCTAAGGGATTGCACGCATTGTCAGTCATGGCTTGTCCTGCCCTCATTCAGCCCCCTAGGCAGAAATATTTGGATTTGAGCTGAGGAATGTGTGTTTGCTGATGAGAATACTTTAAGGATCACCTGAAAAAATGCAAGAAAAAGAAATTATTTTTATTTTGAAGGTTTTTTGTTATTCATGTAAAAATGCTGTTATGTTATTGCTCATTATCCGAGACAGCAAACTTTTACTGTAAAGAACAGTTGGCACGGTGAGTGATGTAACCTCACAGGTGAAAGCTGAGTCTTAAATTATCCTAATTCTGCTCTTTTTTTCCTTGAAGGTCATGAACTGGCTTGTGCTGGCTTGTCCATTAGCACCGTGATAAATCACACACAGAGCAGACTGCAGTTAGTTTCACTGCCTCCCCTCGTATACCTAACGGGTTCACTTCGCTGATTAACCACCGGAGCTTGGTGTATTTTCACACGGACACACAGGGCCCCTTGCCTATAATTACCTCTTATTATAGAAGGAAATGGATCCCTCACATCTGCTTCCAATGAATGGGCAGGTTAGCCCTCCTGCTTTCTTAAATTATTGCATAAACTCCTGGCAAACAGATGTCTTTGTTGGTGTGAGCACACCTTCAAATTAAGGCCTGTTGTTGAATTATGAGGACAGGTGAAATTCGTCTCTCAACTGTTGAGAGGAAGATACTCCCAGACTTTGTTTATGGTTGTCAGATGTCTGCCCTTGGGTTTGTTGTGTAGTTGATACAAAGCCAAACGCATCCTCCAAAGATTCTGCAGGACTTAAAAGTAGAGTGTTACAAAAGTGAATAATTTGGTAACCTCTGCAGCACGTGTTTAAAACCGCTCTCTCTAGAAAGGACGAAATCACAAATAAATCCTTTAGGTACGAGGTAAATTAGTGCAGCGTCCATGTGGTCCTCATTACAATTGTAGACCCCCCATGTATAGTCAGAAACATTGGGTTGCAATAGGGATGCAGACCATGCAGAAGGTGGTGTTTGGGGCCTTAAATAATGACCATTTTTATACTTTGCTATGCTCCATGATAATGCCTTACAATATAACGAGTCAGGAATGTTTCTCTCATGTATAATAAACCATTCAAGAGCAGAATATGACATTACATTTTCTGATTTAGCAGACACTTTATCCAAAGCTTCAGTACATAATGAGACTTTGTAAGTACTAAATACTACATCTATTTATTAAGGAGTGCAAGGAGATCAGGTAAAGAATTGCACAGAAAGTGCTAGTTAGGCATGTTAGGGTATTATAGGTGTTAGGGGAGGAGGTGCTCTCGGAAGAGTTGAGTGTTCAAGAGATTCTTGAAGATAGAGAGGGACGCCCCTGCTCTAATAGCATTTGGTAGCTTGTTCCACCATCAGGGAACCACAGATGAGAACAGTCTGGACTTGTGTGCATTGATGGCAACGCCAGAAGACATTCCTTGGAGAAACGCAGTGGCCGAGAAGTGCTGAAACATACCAAATGTGTTAACAGTAAAATTAATGGAATAAGAGCTCCTGTTCAGCTGGCCCACCTTTTTTTATTTATTTATTTATTTATTTTTTAGGTTAACTGCTGACTTTTATATCCTGCTCCTGGCTAATTGTAATGGGAGCTTTTTACAAAGCACAGGATCAGGATCGTTAAAAAGCCTCTGCTTCTAAGGTAAATGTCTGCAGTGAATGGCCTCAGTAATGGTTTGTGGTTCCAATTAGCTACCCAATGGTGGGATTATTACTCATTAGTTCAGACAAAAGAATATTATGGGGTATTTCCATTTCAGCCACTTAACTGAAAATTAAATTTAATTGCAAACTGTTTTTTTCTTGATTAAGGTAACAGTTTACTCAGCAACCTGATTGCAGAATATGTGGACACAGTGTTTCTGCTACAAATACAAACTTAAAGTAATACTTTGGGTTATTTGACGTGGGGTTGTACGAGGTACTTATTGATAGTCAGTGTATTACCTGCAGTAGGTCTGGCTCAGTGCATTCCCAGTTTGGAGAAACAGGCAGGAGTATCGGCACAGAAGCTGAGCCATTCAGGAAAAACGTATTTTAGCCATGTAAAAAATGCCATCCTAAAAAACAACAAAAAAAATCAGTTTAAGTGTACGCTTCATTTTCAGTATTTTCATTTTTTCGTAGGAATATGGATCTGTCTGTATAGTATAGTTTTGTACATAGTTACATGCCTCTGTTTTATTGTTTTATGATAGAAATCTATGATAGAACAAGTGCAGTAGTAGAGATATGCCATATATGCTGACGTACAGTGAACTCACAATTATTCAGGGTGGCCCAGACTGTTTTTGTCTGTTTTACACTAGTGAATGTTATGGCTGCATTTAGGTATTGTTCTACTCTGAACATGCAGGCAGTTTATTTTTGGGACTATCTTGTGGGGGAAGGGTAAGAGAAGTAAAGGAAGTGTTTAATTTGGCTTAGGGATTTTATCTGGTTCTCAAAGCGTAAGATCCAGCAGGCGTGGTCCTGTCTGGGGGAATTCCTCCTTCTAAGTTCATCAGTGAAAAGGGGATAGATGTCAGGCTTACTGAAATGCTCTGTTGTCAAATTTACTGTCCAGATTTACATTATTTTGTACCTGTTTCCAGTTGTCAGCTGTGTGCCATCCGAGGCACATTCATTGTAAACCAGATGTGCTTTAAATTTTTAATATTTATTGACTCAGTCTGTTGCTTCAGAGGGGATCATTTTGCTGCCTTCAATCAATATATGAATCATTGCAATTTAAATTGAAACCACATCACAACCTGCTAAATCTGTGTGATATGCTGGTGAATGATCCCTGCAGGGAAACCGTCTAGACAGGAAGATTCCCAAGTCTAGGTGAGTTAATAAACTGCAAGTTATTCTGCTGATGCAGTCAGTTACTAAATAGAGAAAGTCACAGCTTTTAAGCATGACTCATACTGAAATGTTTTATCTAAAGTTAAACAGGATGTTACTGCTGTTAAAAAGCAATAACAGGGTACCATATCCATTCCGTCAGCCATTGTATTTAATGGGACTATAGGGATATACTGCATAAAATTAAAAAATACCTGTGACTTTGTGGATATATTTGAATATTTTAGCAGGTTTAACTCGAAACTGTGCGAGACATCAGACCTTTAAAAGTGTAAATGATGCAGGAAAAGTCAGAGACGTCTCAAGAGGCTCTTGTAAAGCTCCTTGTTGACCTTGGACAAAAGTAATGAGGGGACTACTGTTTATCTCCCATCCAACAGCTTTTCCCCCGACCCTCATTCATAACCATATCTTCATCCTGCACTCTCTGTTTGCTTATCCAAAGTCTGCTCAGAGACTGACTTAGGTTTTGGCTGGCTTTGATTTCCATACTTGTTTCTAAAGTTGGATACTTTGCAACAGTATAAGACAAAAACTTCTTGTGCAAGTGTTTAACTGTTAAAACAACAGCTGCCAAAACCTGTTAAGAGTTTAAAGGCAAGTATTTTTCTTCACAAATTCTTCCCATTAACAACTTCTTCAGTCCTACCATATTAGGATGAAATTCAGAAGGCACATAGGCACATGGGCTTATAAAGAGAAATTGAAATTGTATAATACAGAAAATGAAAATGAAACATGAGCCTAATGAAACGGCCCTGAGTAATACAGGTAAAGTAATCCTATCTATAGGGTTTGGCTTGTCTGACCAGCCAAAACAAAAGGGCTTCACACCCGGAGAAATCCAACCTTCACATCACTCGGTTTCCCAAGATCCTTCTCCTTGAACCAGCCTCCAGAAGATAATCCGCTTCTTTGCAAGTGTCCCTGCCCCTTGATCCTTTGTTGAGGGGTGACGGAGGGAGTCTGAAGCAAGGGTTTAAAACTGTGACGGGAGAAGACGAGAACCAATCAGAATGGCTTGACAAAGTGGGTACCTGATCCCCTCTCACATGCCGAACCCAATAATTGGCCTCAGGAATGTTCGCATTTCTGTGCTTTAGGGTTTCGTTAAAAGAAGTAACGCTCACTGGGTTTTTTTTTTTTTTTTGGAAGGTGGCTAAGATTCGCCTTGATCCTTGGATTGGGGGGGGGGATAAATGGCTTCCTTCACCGAACACAGAGGACAACCTGCAGGAAAGTCCCTTGTTAGGCTGAAGCTTAAGGTCACATCTCTGCTAACCAGAGTGTGGGCGGATTTGCTTCAGAACATTCTTGTCTATTTTTGGTCATTAAAAATTGCACCCTGTCAAAACAAAATTGCTAAATCACTCCATTCTAGAAGGCAAGAACAAAGAAAAAGAAAAACAGCAACAAGCAATGAAGAATAAACAGCAAACTGTGTTCTGTGTGTCTCATTCCTATAGGCTGCGAGGTGCACATGCATTCTTGCTGTCTGGAGCTGACCGATTTGATCTTCTTGTGCTGCACAGATGTGGGTGTGCCAGTGTGCTGAGCAACAGTTGGCTGTGCCTGCTACCACTCAGAGCGTTCTCTGAAAACATGGCTTTCTTCAGTGTTTATTGGTTCTTGTCCAGGCCTAACCTCAAATGGGGAGGTGAGGCCAACCGCAGCAGCAGACTGCCTACTGTGCTGAACCTCTGTGACGATAGCTCTGGAAAATGCATGTATAGAGTTTTACATTAGGGGAGAGACTTGAATACAAAAGCATCTTTGAAAATGCTGGCCAAATATAATTCAGGTTACATTAAACTCGTGACAGTTTTGAAAATGACTGTAATATTTAGAAGCTGTGGGGAATGTGCAGTGATATAGCGAGTATCTTGGCAGGTGATGTCCACTCACTAGACCTTATACACCCTGTTCTGTTCAGCACCCTCTCTGGCTGCAGGGCCTCTGGAGGAGAGTGTAATAACACCTGCAGCTACTCAGCTCCTGAGATATTTTTATCCCTCCAGGGAATTCCACCTCTCTTCTGTTCTCCTCATAGGTCTCCTGTCTGAATGCATGGCAACTTGACATAGATGTCACCTGCCTCGCTGCATTTCCTTCACTCTCGCTGGTGTGCCCGTGGAACCTTTTTAAGAACTGTTAGTTGTGTTAACAAGCATACCCACAACTTTCCATTATAGAAATGAGAGCAGAGTTTTTGTATCAAGGGTGACGTAAGCCACCAGCAGCTGCGGCAAAACCCGCCTCTTGAACTGAATTTTCAGCCCTTCACTGTAGTCCTCCTGACAGGCACGGGCAGTGTGCTCTTCCCATCATCGTTCAGAATAAAATCCAACAAAACAGGCGCAGATGACTTGGAAAATATGCCGGCATTTGGAACAGAAATGCAATGCCAAATCAAAAATGGCTTTGCATTTGTTGCTGTGGAATTGGTTTATAGGTATATTCTGCCAGAACATACTCTATGTAATGTGACAACAGCTGAGGGCATTCATAATAGTGTTATTTATAATGATCCATAACTGTGACCATACTTCAAATGAGGGCTCAGCCATAGTTCTTTCCCATTTGGTGTTTTTTTTTTTTTTTCTTTTGCAAATAAATTAATTTTATCTGCAAGAGAAAGAGGAGCCAGTGTACTGGGGGATAGGTAACTTAGCTGAGGCACAGATGGTTCATATCCTTCATATCTTACTTCCATATTAGATGGGTCCACTGGACCATGTTACACCAGGACTAATGGCAAGCCGAGTTAAGACTGAGTTTAGAAGAACTCGTTTATACCTCTTGTTCATTTTAGATTCTTAATCTCTAACCTTTTAATTTCTGTTTGTACCTGTTTTAATTGATTCTTGTCATTACATTATTTATGAATCTCTCTCTCAAATTAAATCGAAGGCAACTGCAGATTATTTATGAATTGACATCATTGTAAATGAGCTTTGCCCTCAATGATTTTTGAGTTTAAAACAAGCCATCAACACATAACTTTCTGTCCTTCCTATCTTACTCTAGGTCTTTGCGGTTAATAGAGCTTTCATGCTCTCTCTGTCATCCCGTTTTGAAGGATGTGAGATTGTTTTTGGCTGTAAATTGTTTATTTTAGGGGCCTGTAGATATGACATTAAACAGGAAGACTCATTTATTTTGATTCAAGTTGCGTTCCCTGATTTCATGCATAATCAGAGCAGAAGCAACCTTCCAAGCATTATTAGGATAAAAAAACAAACAAAAAAAAAACACGACAGCAACAGTGAATGGTGTTGTTGATGCCTGGAGACAAAAAAGGAATCCATCATGTTTTTCATACTGTAGTATCAGATGATCCTCCAGAGCAAAGTACCCATTGTCACTGTTTTTGCGTACCGTGTAAATATGTTTCACATTTCCTCTTAATCTTTGACTAAGGGCACCTAGCCCGTGATACTCACATGGATACGTTTTTTTTTTTTTTTTATCTGGATGTTTGAGATTGTTAAAGATTAGAGAACCGTTTTCATGCTTGTCTGTGTGGGCTGTGATGAAAGTTGACCTCTTCTATTTGCCCATGGAAATTATGTGCTGTTCCGAGGCCAGGTCTGATTTCTCCTCCTACCATGTTCTCTTGTCTAACTCCCACCTTCGGCTTTCTCATGGTGCACAGGTTAGCAGAAACAGCTGTTAGGTAATTTCCAATGGGGAGGACGGAGGGGATTCTTGAAAGACAAGGATAACCACTGAATACCTTCTCTCCTTCCTCCCTTTGATTTTCGTCAACATCAGACTGCCTGCCATCTGACTGTCCTGTTTGCTCTTGAGCGCAGAACATCTGGAGAGGAGCGAAGCCATCTTTTGTGCTACAGCCCTATTATGTTTATATTAATGGCATAAGCAGCTGAGAAAGAATATTTTCACTCTCACAGTCCGTCACTTCTGTGGACTTGATTTTTTTTTTAAGTCTTGGCAGAGCTAACAGAGAGTATTATTGAAAAAGTTGAAAAAAAAAGGAAAGATACTTTGATGTGCAGATGGCGCCCAACAAAGAGTTCAGTTCAGCTCACTGCAGGTTTTGTTGTGATGTTATAAGCTCAAAGTGCATCTCGGGTTACCAAACAAACAGTAAGTTCAAAACTCATGGTTTGAGACGCTCAACATGTTGGAAGTGCTTTGCGTTCCAAAAGCTTCACCATGGTTCCCTGCCAAAACCCCAGTTAATTGTGAGATCGCCATCCCAAATAGCATGACCTTGGGAACTGGTGGAAAGTGGCTTTACCAACATGAAATTATTCCCTCCAGCCAGGACGCCTGGAGGGTATTCTCTTCCTGGCCAAAGAGCCTGGAGGCTATTCTTTTCTCACAAAGTCAGGCCTTCATGAGCGATGTATTATTGCAAAGATGCAAATGTTTCATTTTTCTGCACCTCAATGGAAAGCTTTACATACTGTCCGTTGCTGCTCTGAAGGCCCGATTTGTACCATAAATTGTTGCATAAGCTGCATACTTGAAAAGATTTTGTCGACTTAGCCTACTTTTCCCACACAGTGTAATGATGAACTAATCGAGTATGATACACAGGGGGGGAAGTGAGTTGACAGACTGAGCTAGTTCTGGCCTGTGATTATGTGGGACAATACGAGTGTGGCCAAGTCAACAGGTGGTGTCAGATTAGTTGGTCTTGAGGCGAGAATGAGCGAGAGAGAAAAAAAAGGGGGGGGGGGGGGTAAATCTAACACTGCCACCACCATGAGAGTAGAGAAACCAGAGCATAATCACAGAGCCATCAAACAGCTGCTGCTACTTCCTCTGTAAAGCTGAGCTGGCCCACAAACCTTTAAATCATCTCAGAGGAATCTGTTATGTTAAAAAATTTTTAATAATTTGGTAAAAAAAAAAAAAAAACCTTTTCACATGCACACCATTTTTAACCAAACTCACAGCATGGCTGTAAGGATGGTTATATCGGTCTGTTGATACTTTGGTCCGGACTAAAATATCTCAATAACTGGCAGATTGATTGGCATGAAATTCTGAACAAACATTCCTGGTCCCCAGAGGATGAACCCTACTGACCTCTGTGATCCCTTGATTTTTTTTTGTGAAATTTATTACAAGCTGTTGCATGGATAACCTTGCAATTTCCTGATCCCCAGATGATGAATCCTAATGTCGTCGGGGATCTCCTGACTTCTCCTCTAATGCCACAATGAAGTTGATATTTGTGGTTTTAAGTGAAATATCTCAACAACTGTAAGATAGACTTTCATATCCCCATCAGGATGAACTGCAATGCCTTCATAGCCATCATCAAGCACTACCACCATACAATATTTTGGTTTATTACCAAGTAGCTACAAAACTAATGAAATTCCTATCGGCCTCAGCTCTACTGCCAATTAACAAAAGTTAGCATGCTGACATGCTAAACTCGGACTGTGAACATGGTAAACATTTTACCTGCCAATCATCAGCATTGTTGGTGTGAGCAGGTTAGCGTGCTTACTTAGCATTTAGCTCAAAGCGCCGCTGTATCAATGTACAGCCTCACAGAGCTGCTGGCCTGGCTGTAGATGCTCAGTGTTGATATAATATGGCTAAAATGCAAATAAAAGTTTTGGTTAAGAATCAAAAATACTTCAGTTTCTGATCTACAGATTATTACGGATTATACTTGTGTTATATGCTTTTATTAGATGTTTTTATTAATATAATTTGAATATGTACAACTGAGTGTGAAGTTATGAAATATCATGAGGGTTTAGCTTCAGTGCTGGGAGCTCTGTACAGAAGCGGCTGTGTGTGTGTGACTCCCTCTGCAAAAAGTAAATAACTCTTCTTGTAGACGGAAATCCACAGTTCTTATGCATCAATTTATTGCAGCTGAAGCTCAAGTCGGTCTTTGTCCTGAGGTGCTGCTGTGCTGCAGCGTCAGCTTAATGTTAGGACACCTCAGATCCTTGATCCCTCTTGAGTTCTCCAGTGGGAAGGAAAGAAGACATCTTAAATGACACAGCAGCGCTTTCAAAGGGACTCTTTCTGTTATAAATAAACAGGCCTGGGCGGGCCAAGCCGGAGCTGCTCTTCCCCTCAGCCTCAGCACCTCGTCCTGTCAGCTGTCGTCTGGGGGGGAACTGGAGCTGGCCCCTCAGTCCCCTCTACCCGGCAGGTCACTCTCTCAGAAATGTTACCGGAAACACAGGCTATTTATAAACGCTACGAATTATTCTCATGGTGTTTATGTTTGATGTCACATGTAGTTCAGGTGAGATAGGGTATGATTGTATTTTTCCAGTGACACTCTGATATCATTTTTATTTTTTTATTTTTATTTTTTTGTATTTCCTGTTAGTTAAACATTTTAGCTCTGCCTTGTCTTAGTCTCAGAGCATAAACATTCAGTGGGATGTGTTTCTCACAATAAGAGCCCCAGTAGTTTTAAGAGCTAAACCCCCAATCCAATAAATCCCTTTCCCACAAACCACAGAGCCTTATTAAAACAGAATAGCTTCACTCTTAGCTGATAATTGTTTTCCTGTTAACAAGTTGTGTTCCCAGTGTTTGTGTGCATCCATCCATGTGCGCATGTGTGCATTTCTTAATACCTGCATGTGTAAATAAAGGGTGTGGCGTCAGGTCTTTTGTTCATTGATGGTGGGGGCCTTTAAGGTTGCACCACTGGACAAACTGTGGTCATGATTCTTGGTGGTCTGTTGACGCAGGGTCCTGCTGGGGCCCCTGCTGGGGTTGTAATTGAAAAGGACAAGGCTTTCTGAGGGTGTCAACTGGGTCTTCACGCCTAGGGACGTTTGGGTGGAATGTGTTAAACCTCTATTATCCCACCCACAGTGAAAATGCAATACAGTATAGCTTTTAAAAAACACTTTCTGCTACCTGTGAAGTAGCTTTTAAGAATATTTAGTTTGGGAAAACCCATATACTATAGCTAGAAAAAAAACATAATTTTGGCAATTGAATATAAACTCCTCTGCTGTCTTTTTTTCTTTTAAACTTCTAAAATCATGAGAGAAACATAAATGAAGGGACTTGTTAGGCTTTACTCCACTGCACATATTTCAAGTCTTGTGATTGTGCTATCACTGAGGCTGAAAAAAGCCCATCAGGGATAGTATTTTGGTTATAGCGTTATGCTGGGGTGTCTGGTTTCACACCGTGCTTACGATCTCTGCTCTCTGTCTGGTCGTGGTGTCGCCAGGCTGTGACCTTTGGCCTAAAATACATCATGGTGACTCACCCACAGTTTGCAAATTGTGATGTTTTGGAGTTGATTCAGACACATGTAAAGCACAGAATAATACATTAATGAGTCCTTGCGTTTTGTCATTTTAATCTATGTGGAGTATCTAATAAAGGTTTATTAGTATAATCATTTAGTGTCAGTCACAGAAATGTGTGCTGATGATTTCCATTTCTTTTTTCTTTGGAACTTTTATTCAATTTATCTATTTATTTCAGTAAATAAATAGAGACACACTTTAAAGGGAGTCATTTGCAGCATAACAGCATCTGTTATAGTGGAATATTTTTAGTGACAGTCCATTATAACAACAAAGTTTTGTTACAACAATCCATCTCACTCAGTTAAACACCTAGGTATTGTGTAACACAAGTCCACCTTTGTGTAAAGTTGTAGCCTCGCAGTCATTCCTTCCATGATATAGACCTGCTTCAGTCTCTGCACCCGCTCAGTTATGACTGGTGGTTTTGTATCTTTCCAATTCACCGTTATCATTTTCTCTGCAATCAGTAGAAGTATCCACATTATACAGTAAACCTCTGATCTGCTTCATAGGATTTCAGTTTCTTTCTTGCTGCAAATTTAATTGTGCAGCAAGTACCCACCATTTGATACAGTAAGGTTGGCTACAGTAAAACCTAAGGCTTGTCTTAAAATAGGCGTGGCATTAAGGTTTTGCAAGCATGTACAAGTGTACACGTGTACTGGTTCACCCTCCTGTTCTTTTGATCTCAGCAAAGCAAGAAAGGAAGAAAAAAAAAACTCATCAACCAATTACTTTTTTTTTTTTTTCTCAACTATAATTGTAGCTGTGTAGACATCCTTTTTTTTCCCCTCTGTGTTGCTGCACCGCATATACAAGTCCGAACAGGCTGGATGCTTATTTTGTGATGTTCGTGTAAAGAGAGAGAGTGTGTGAGGTGGTGTGTCAGATGCCGATTATAGCTGGAAGGCAGTGCTCTCTCGCCACGGACAACTTTTTGAATCTGGTTGTACCTCACATGAAGACATGGAGCAGATACAAAAACAACCAAAGACTATCTTATATCTTTTTGTTGAATATGTTTGATCATATCAAGGCATGGCGGCTATGATTTTTTTTCCCATGCATTTCCAGGATACATCTCCATGGTTTCAACTTTTACCTTGTAAAGAGGAACGCCACCGACTTTACACATCAAAGTCTTAATACTGGTCTTGGGGGGTCCTGCTGCATGTGTGGGGAAAAAAACTGAATAAAGCCTTGTGTGGCTCCAGAGGAAGCACTCAAGTGATGTCATTTGAAGTAGCATTGGTTGGGGCTGAACACTACAAGTTTGAAAATGGGGGGGAGAAAAAGTGTAGAGTTAGAAAGAAGTGAGCTTACCAGACTTCTGTAGCTTCCTCCTTGAGGCAACATTAGCCGCTACCAGCATAACACACCCGAAACTCTGACCGAAGTTGCATTGTGGGTAGCGAAGGCAAAAGAGGAATGTGTACAACTCTATATCGTGAATTTGACAGTGTTATGTTCTGCAGTGCTATAAACCGGTGGAGTGCTCCCTTCCTCAGCCCATTGCACTCTGCTGCATCACCTTGCAATACCAACATATATCTGAAAGGGCATCATGCGTGTCGAGAGAGCGCGGGCTCCAGTGCCTATTTCCAGTGGGAGAACCGAGCTTATTGTAAAATGCATGGCATGGCCGTTGTGTGGGAGAGAGAATAAATGACCTGGGGGAAGATGGTCAGGCAGGCACTCCAAGCATTTGTTCAAAAATGTGGACTTATTCTTCACTTTTTACTCCCTGCTGTCCCCCCTCCTTCCCTCTTCTCCACAAGTCCCTGTTTCTGAGAAAAATCCAGTGTGTTTGGTGCACCCACGGTATTAGTCATGGAACACTTTTGCGAAGACAATCCGTGCACATTGTCAAAGAGTGTTTGTCTGTTGAATGAAGAGCCTCCTTTCCACTTCCTCCCGGCCCGATCACTTTGGATTAAACCCTGTGGAAATGTCAAAAGAGCTGCAGAGAGCAGGAGGGCCTCACTCATCGGGCCCTTTATGCAGCAGGGGCCCAAGCGGAGGTTTTAGTGTCAGAAGTGGCAGTTTGTCAGTTCACCCACCTCACTCCAAGCAAGGGTTAAACATATGGAAAAATATGTGTCTCTCTCTCACACAAGCCAAAACAATCTCAGAGCTTCTCTGGTGCCACAATTTTGTTGTCTCGAGACGTCTGTCTCTCTTGCACCTGCGGAAAAAGGAAAATTTCTCCTCAGCTGATCCTCTTTCCTCCTTCTCTTTCATCGTTCTTCCACAACATGAGGCCGAGCATGTCACAGAGAAAAAGGAAAAAAAAATATATACCCTCCGCATGTGCAGTTAGGAATTTAATGCACCTTTATCCTCGTGTGATGCTTTGGGGATGTGAACGTGAAGCCATAATTTATTTTTACATTATCAAGGTGCTGTAATGGACCTGATTTATTGAAACCCTGCTGTTACCCCCACACCTACTCTGCAGATTGCAGCGTGTCAAGTAAAGGGAGTGCTGGAGTTGTGCAGCTAAGCGTTGCTGGTGCCTGGTGGTGCTTGGTGGGCTCCTTCTTTTCAGCCTACTCTACCTAAAGAGAAGAGTTCTGTATGTGTCAAGCTTTCATCCACTTAATGCCCTCTGCAGTTTACATTCCATTCCTGTTTAGTACATGCTGCTACTTCAAGTCTAAGCAGATATTGTTGGTCTTAAAAAGGGAGAGTGAAAAAAGGGAGGGAGAGGGGAGGGAAGTTGGGGAGAGATGGAAGGTCAAGGAGATTGGGAAATTCATCTCGTGGAGATTTTCTGTGAGTGCCTGCCCCCCCGCTTGCATGAAAGGTCGCTCGCCATTTGAATCAATTGATTGGTATGAGCAAAATGGTGCGCTGCCTTTTCGGCTTTCATCTTTCTATGTTTTCCTATCACACGCTCTGGTGGGGACAAATGCGGACAGGTCGTTTGAGCTCAGGAGATGCCTTTTTAAAATGCTATACCTGGGCCGCCGCTGCTGGCGGGAAATAGTGTCACATATTTCCACGAGAGAGCGTCACCCCCACGTCCAGTACGAGCTCAGTCCAGTTTCGTTAGTTTCTGCAACACATTGGCCGTGCCATTTTTTTTTTTTAAAGATGTTTCTCACAGATTGTCCTGCAGCTGCATCAGTGGGTTTATTAGCAGAGTGGGCGAATCGAGTCCCCCTGAAGAATTCTTCTCACGCTGCCTCTGACAGGCTTTGGCTGTCACAGAGAGATGTAACCGGGATGGGAATGCCCAAGTGTGGGTGTATGATAGTGTCTGTCTGTTTGTGCCTGTGTGCATGCAGAGTGTGGGCGTATGTTTGCAGGTGCTACTGCATGTCAGTCCATTTGTGGTTTTTGGATGTCTTAATACATCATCTGCAAATCTGCTGACAAGTTTTCACTTTAGCTTCACTTTGTTTCATCAACTTCCAGTAACTTGCCTTGTTCAACTTTTTGCCATTTTTAATGTTTGGTAGAGCCGGGTGATATGACTGAAAATCAATATCACTATTACAAACTTTCAATGAATGAATGAAATGATTACTTTGGTGCTTTTTTGAGCCATGCACTCTTTTCACATTATGTTCGACAATGTAATGTTCTTCCGAGTGATTAAAAAAATTGGTTGCGTTACCTTTAGGTCGGAGTTTGAAAACTGACCAGAGTATTGGGTTGCAAAAAGTGAAACGTGTTAATTTGGACGTAGCCTGAGGCACATATTTAAAGGGCACGGTTCATGAATGCGCACATTGGGGAAAGTATTAACCGCACTAACCAACATTAGCAAGATTGAGTCGGTAAGAAGTTCTAAATGTCAATTTTGGTACTTTTTCAGCTAAGTGCCCACCCTTAGCTTCTATATCATATGGTAATGTAGTTGCAAGAAACATTCATTTGGAAAAGCCCAATTTGGAAAGTCTTCTTTGTTGGTGTATCACAGCAAACTCCGACATTTGTGATTCCGATACCTTGCTATTCTCTAACATCTGGAATAGCAAGAAACTACCAAACTCAGTCCCGTGCATTCTGGGTTCGATTTCCTCACAAAGTTGTTTGCGAATTCTATCCAGTAGCTAAACCTAAAATTTATGATGTCAGAACTTTTGCCTGGTGTAGCTTATCCCTCTGTACCATAGAGCCCCATTCTTTTCCAGTAACTATTAAAACACATAAGTCTGCACTGAGATACATGTTCCTCCATACTGACCCACGCCAGTTTCCCCATAAGAGCGCCAGAGGCACAGACGTCGCTCTGCTGACTCTGCTTAACAGCCACGAAACAGCTCATGCTTCTTGGATTTTAGTCCAGCTTTTAGCCTAGTGAAGATGCACAGTGGGTTAGTTCTCTGGATTACAGATTTTCTTTCCTACCGCCCGCAGAGAGTCTGTGGGAGCAAGTCAGACGTGCTCAGTGTGAGCATTGACTGTGCACAAGGTTGAGTTCCTTCCCCTGTTGTGTTATTCTCCCCTACAAATGAATTTATGATAATTGAGCAATATTTTACTTTGCTTCAGAATGAGGAAATTGCCCTAGTTGGCCTTGTACAGAAAACAGATCCATTATGTGAGGCTGCCTATATAGACCACACTAAGGCTCTGGTCAGCAAATTTTTAGAACTGGTGTACAAAACTCTTGCTGAGAGTGTTTTTTACTTTTCATCTTCCCGCCTGGAATAAACTCTCCAGGATTCTCCTCATGGCCATCTGAGTAGTTGCTAAACCTCAGAAATTTGAGCCTTTGAGCTGTGAAAGGTTTTATAGAGTGTCTTTGGCAACTAAAAATGTATTAAGTAATTTTCAGTCTCAAGTGCCATCGGTATTCTTTCCTCTGCAAAGTGACATGAGATTTAAGCCACAGAAATGAACTGTTTGTAATGTGTAATGTAACCTTGCCCTTTGTTAGCACCAACTGCTTCACCGTCCTTGTTTTGATTCATTTATCATGCGTCATGTTTTTTTGAGCCAAAGACAATTTTCTACCCTGGTGGACAGTAAAGATCTGTTCTATTCCATCCATATTTGAGTAATGTTTGCTAAAAACGACAGTATTCAGCTGTTTAGGGAAATTATTTAGGCTGTTTTTTAATTTTTAAATCAACTGCAGTATATATTTATGACTCATTTTAAAGATTTGTATCTTCAGTAGGAATGAATGGGCTTGGGGTTGATTGACACAGACGAGCTGGGGTAACCATGAAGTTTTGAGAGACAGACTATCTCATAGGATTTATTGACAATAACACAACCATCAGATATGGTCAGCCTTATACCTTTTTTTTAATTAAATGCAGCACCGAGGCGCAGTTCTCCAAACTTAATAACCATGTCATGTTCACTGTGATTGATGGAAAATCTCAAACAGATTTCAAGTCTCTGCAGAAATTAATGCAAACTATTGGTATTCTGAAAGGTAGGGCATCTTTCTAAATACTTGTATGTTTTTCAAACAGTCAACACTAATAGGCTAAACTCTATAGTCCATTTTACCGTGCATTCACATTGCGAGTGACTTGGTCGAGGATTTGCTCTTCTGGCAAACTGAGTGGTGCAAAAGGTTGGATCTGTGTCGTTGTGTGAAACGTGTATGGACTGGAATCCTGTGCTTAAATTGCCCCCTATCATTTTGTGTATTTTATATAAAGTCAGCATACAGTAGGTACCAAACAAGTAGGGTAAGGAGCATTAAAGTCCGGTAGGAGTGGTGAATCTGGAAAAATGAATGCCACATTAACCACCACCGCATTATCTCAGCATCTATGTTGAAATACTAAATCCCCATGATGAAACTTTGAACTTAGTTTCATCCCTCTAACTCAGATAACAGAAATAAAAAACGTATGAAACATTTGTTCTCGTTGTATTACAAATAGAAGCTGTGGAGAATTGGGAGGCTTGTTATCCATTTTTGGGAAATGAAGAAGCATGAAAATCTGATTAGCTGTTAATAGCCAGTGAAAATGTACATGCTGACAAGCCAGCCTTTTGTTAGGAAATGGAGTTGACAGCAGGTCTCCAGCTGCAAGGCTCAACGACAGCTGACGGTAGTGCTGTCTTGAAAGGATCTTGGCTCGGTCGTCAATCTTTTTCCAGAATGTTCAGCTTCCTGTCATGTTGCTTATCTATTGTTCATGGACCAAAATGCAGTTACTTCCCTCGGTCCCTCCAAACAACAGCTGGGCAAACTTAAGTCCCATCCTTAAGGCTTCTTCTGTAAAGTGTCACCTGTCTCTCATTATCTGTGGATTCTGTTGTTCCCCCCTTTTTTTTTTTTTCTAGAGCCGCCATCGCTTCGTCTTGCAGGGCAAACATTGTGCATTGTGAGCAGAGTAATTCATAAGTAAACAGTGGAATTCCTTTTGGCCGGAATGTGTGTGCTGGTGTGTGTCTGTGTTGCATGTGTGCACGATACTTGTGCGTATGTGCGGTGCCTGGTTTAAAAAAAAAAAAAAAAAAAAATTTATTCCAGCATATAGCTGGTGGCCATGTGTCCCATTGTAAATTGCGGCAAGTTACCGGAGCAAGGAGAGCTTCTGAGGCCGATGTCCTCTTAGGTTGGGGTGGAGT
This sequence comes from Seriola dumerili, assembly GCF_002260705.1. Classification (NCBI taxonomy): domain Eukaryota; kingdom Metazoa; phylum Chordata; class Actinopteri; order Carangiformes; family Carangidae; genus Seriola; species Seriola dumerili. The sequence continues at coordinate 2,551,205 of NW_019174723.1, read as the reverse complement.
TCAAATAATTACAGAGCAGGTCAAGACCTTTTTCCTGAGGGAGCGATAACTTCAACACAACAGACGTGTCTCAACTCCTAGGCTGAGAGTAAAGGTTGCGCTAGCTTTTTGAAACTGGAACACAGTAGCATAGTGAGAAAGTAAATTCATATGTGGTTCCCGACTCTCCCTAAGATTAGACCGGGCTGACATTCTCAAACAAGTGTAGCTTAGCATGTTAGCTATAAGATCAGATGCAAATATGGACTCATCCATCAAAGGCTAATCTGTAAGTTTGTGGAGGTTGTTTTTGCCCAGATGGCATCCAGTGTGACCAGATGATACCTCATCCCAAGGGAGTGGGAAGCAGGAGATGATCACACCAATGGTTGGCTGGTCGGCACAACTGAAAAGAATCTGGTTAGTCAGCAGTTTCCTTTTGAAAATGGCCCGGGATTGTTGTTGTAAGGGTGTTCAGTCAGGGGAGGAGAGGATTTGGGGGGATAGATCGAGTTATTTATTAGCTGGAGCCATTTAAATGGGAAAACTACCATGACAGAGATCGGTGGAAATAGGAACTGGCGGGCCATGCCAACTGGAAATGCCAGGCGTGGCATCCTGCCAGAGTCGTAACTAAACTTATAGCTGAAGTCTGGGCAGTCTGGATGCTGAGATGAGGTGAGAGCAGAGATAATAAAACCCACGCTGTGCTCCACTTGGGCAGGCACAGCGAACTTTATCAAGATGATCAGATACGAGAGTGGCTGCCTAAGCTTTGTGTCTCCTCATTGAGAGAGCGTATGGGTCTATGAGGTGGACTGGAAGAGGAGGGAGTTCTTGTCTTTTTATTTATGTGACTTTGAGTAGTTTTGCCTCAGGCTAGCTTTCTGTGCTGACGAACACAGTAAAAAAATGTCTCACTCCAAAACCCTTTTTTAGCCATACACTTGCTCTAGGAATGGCAATGTTGGCATTTATAGCTAGACAAGAACTTTTCTGAACTAAAACAGTCTAGAATTCAGTTAAGAAAAGTACAGATCTGAGCTAGCATCCAATGCCATCTTACAGAACGTGAAATCAATACTTGGTGGTACAAACATATTTCGGTTGGTATCAAAAGAGAATCAGAGGTATCTTAACATTGGTTCTCCTCAGTTCGGGGCCCTCACTGTAGCCTGAGGCCAGGCACTGCTTTTTCAGTTTCCACTCCCGTCCTTCAGTTACACCCCCTGCTATTGTTCCATTCATATAACCTGCTGAATGAATGACGGATTTTGAAGCAACCTGCCCTTCGAGGTGTTGCATTTATCTGAGGTGTTTTTACTGCGGCTGGAGATGACATAATGTTTCCGTGATAGATTCCTTCCTGATTCCTGGGTGAGGAGCTGGTTGTAAAAGAACTGGTCGTGGTATGCTGGATATTTTTTATTTTTTTTAAATTTTTTTCCCTGGGGGGACAAAGTTTAAAGCATACTTAGACAGATTTGTGTCATTCTGTTCTGAATGTCAGCTGCTTTCCCAGGATTTGTTCAGTGTGTGCTTGCATGTGTGTATTCACATGTGTGTCATTGCAGTCAGCTGTGATTATCTGTTGCCAACTTTAGATTTAGATTAGAAATACACACATAGCAAGTAGGGATAATTTCTTTGGACATTAGTGCTATTAAGAACCTTTTGAGCTCTAATCATGAACTCTCGAGAAGCCCTCTAAGAGATAATGAATAGTAAAAGTAAACATATCACAATGCCCTGTTTCCCGTCACAGCTTTTGTTTTCCCTCCACCCTTCCAGGGTCCATGTATAGCACTGGGTGTAACCTTTCTCCGCCTTCAACTGAAACTTCAACCCCTATAAATCTCTCTTGTGTTTGCTGCAGGTGACTCAGGCCTCCAAGGTGTGGGGAGAGGTCCCTCTGCCAGAGGACCTGGAGGCGGAGAAAGACGTCAAGGCATCTCAGAGCTTGCTTGACGATGATGAGGACTTTGCTGCTGATGAAGCTTCCGGAGGTATGACCCCCACCCCCACCCCCTCCAAACCACAGCAACAGCTGCCCTTAATTCATGGGAGTTATGTTTTTCATAATGCATTCCTTAGCTTGCTAACTCATCCCAAAACTGACACCAAGGGAATGTTACGCATTTGGATGAACAAAAACTTGCAGGATGCATGCTCTTCAAGGGGTCGCCTCTAGATTTTATTGTTACACAAGTAAAAAAAAAAGCAAAGAAAAAAAAAAAGCATGTGTTCTCCTGACCTTGAACCTGTGCACTGACCAAATCCATTTACTTCTGTCTCTCTCTCCAAAGATCTGCCCAGTGGAGAGGATGATGGGAGCACACCGTGGCCTCCAGTCACTGAGAGCACAAGTAAGGGTCCAGAAAATCTAGTGGATCTAACAATTCCGTATGACAGATTTTATTTATGTGTGGAAGATCATTCAGTCCTCTAAAGCTCCCCCATCTGTGACTCAAGTGGCGGCATGCAGCAATATGTGTGTCTGTGCGCATGCGTGTGTGCATTTGTGCAAGATGTCTGTCTGTGCCTGAATGATGATGCCGACACATCCTGCTGTACCCTCTCCTTACTCCTCGCCAACTTGCCAGAGCCTGGTCATAACACGGGGGCGTCGGCTTTTGTCTTCCGAGACATAAACATCTCCTCTCCTCTTTCATCCTTTTAACCAGTGCAGAGGTGACAGCGCCATAAGATACATGAAAGCTCGATGAACAATAAAAAACTGCTGCAGAGCATCTCTGTTTTGCATTCCATTCACAACTGCACTTTTTTTTTTTTTTTTCCCAGCCCCCTTATTTTTATGTGGACTTGAAAAGTATTTATATGCAGGGACCCCACTATATCACATGGTACTGTAGCAGCGGAAAGTAAATAATGTATTAAACTTTGCATGATGTCTCCCACTCTTTAATCATGCTTGTGGTTTGCTGCTGCTCGTTACGCTTCTGTTCTCGTTGCATTTTTCTTGTTTATGCCATCTCTAAATATCTTTTCATTGCAGACAGAGAAAAAAGTTTCTACCAGTTGACTTTTTCATTAAATACTGTATATCTGCATGCTACTTGGCATCACCCAAGGATGCCTCAAAAATATCAGTTTGGACAGCAAAATGAAACTTCTGACCCAACATACGCCTGGGTCATTGGTCCGAGTTTGGCCCATATACTTATACCATATTCTGGCTGTTATCCTCCAGTTCTGGCTGACACCCGATTTTCTGTGTGTGCACCAGAATTGGTCCAGATGTTGGAGTAGCACCTGACAATCATGCTGTATATGGGCCATATTCGGTCCATGGAACCAGGGCATACTCTGGGCCAGAGGACACACGAGCATGTGGCCTAAGTGTGGGCCGGATGTATTTTGCCATCTTAATGCTGACACTCAACTATAGCTGGATTTATGCTTGACACATGAGGTTAAAGGATAGGTTCACATTTTTTGAAACCCCTTCAACCAGTATTGACATACCTAGAGTATATGCACTATCCCTGTACATACTTATCTCAAAGAGAACCCTCCCTGTACTGCAAGTATTATATTAAGAAAACAACTTATCCTTTAACAGGAGTCCCATCATAGATGCTTATGGTCTGGGTTTTGAATTTCTAGTCAGAAATAGATTGTATCAAGCGTTAATTATATTCCCCACAGTATCTTTGTTTTTTGAAGTTGCATCCAGGTTTATTTTATTCTGCCACTCACTTGAATAGAAAGCAGTGAGCTCTGTCTGATTAAGTCTTGTTCTCAGCCTGCGTTAAACTGTATGATATCAGGTTGAGGCATGTCAGATTGTACAGCGAATGCATGGTGAAGCATGGCTTTATGAAGGGTTAGCGTTAACAGAAAAAAACTATATGAAAGCAGTGGTACATTCATCAGCATGTGTCATCCATCTGCGCCTCTCTTGTTTTCTGAAAATGCAGCTCTGCAAGGTTTTCTTCTTTGCCAGAGTCACAAACTTCTTTTTTTTTTGTCGTTCATCTCCGTTGTTTTTGGTTTTTGTGTGTGTGTGTTTCTTTTCAAAAGATTATTAAAAAATGGTGTATACGCCAGGTCACACCAGCCACCGCATTTTGTGCCACTTCATGTTGTATTCTGATTGGTTGGTTTGTAGAGGACGTGGGACGTGGCAGCAGTCACATTGTGAGAATCTGCTTGTAAATTTCTGACACTGACACTGAATTTTCTTCGGTTGCCAAAGCTCCAAATCAGCCACTGGTGGACGTGTCTCACAGTGCAATGTAGGATCCGCTGTTTTTAGATTGACGACCGCAGATTTTACCATATGTTACCATGATGTTTACATCACAGACAGACCAAAATAGACCTTTAGTCGTCATAGGCCCAATGTGTAGTTAGTTGTTTTTTGAAGAAGTGCAGCAAAGCTACTGACATAACTGCTGAGGTTACTTCATAACCCCTTAACGCACATCTAAAAATCCAGCTTATCACTTAACACAACACAAAGTCCTACTTCTATTGAGTTTATTTTTCTGTGTATGCCAATGTCAATATCCTAACACATCACATCATCAAGACCATTTCCCTCCTTATTCAAGACAAAGGCCTGATAGCTGCTCCGTCTTACTTTGTCCTTGGTGCCAGACGCTGGCACTCGACAGGTTGCTGGAGCTGATGACATCATGGCAAAGTAATTGTTTTGGTTGCTATTGCCAGCTGACATCAGAGCTGAGGCATATAGCATGTGCCTCGCTCACAGAAATAGCACTGTTGTGAGGCCTTGCTGAATTTGTGGTAGTTAAAGGAGCCGGACAGAATGTGATTGTGATGAATTAGGTCAGCAAGGTTTAACTGAAGGTTTAGTCTTGTTTAGTTTTTTAGCAGTGCAGCAATGAAGAGTAAATACAGGAGCTTTTGCAGATCATTTGAGTCACTGAAAGTTTTATGTCAACCTCCTGCAGCAAAGTTGAGGTTGTTTTGAAGTGTGCATTTCTCTGCCAAATCCTGGTGTCAACGATGGCGCCTCTATCCTTCAGGTCCGGGTCAGTTAGTCATGCAGACAGAGATGCACAAAAAGAATATAAAAGTCTTAGAATAAAAATACAGATTTTGCTCTCCTGACAGCACAGGATAGGAAAAATATTCCCTGTTAATGTTCTCACATTTTGTGGTGTGACATGAGCCTACAAACATCCCCTCGTTACTTTGGTTTATTGCTTCTGTTTCCATAAACTTCCCAGCTTTTGACAATGTTCCTTTAATGTGGCAATTAAACAGGAGGCTGAGATTATGCAGTTCTTTCTTTAATATATTGTCTTATCTCGGAGGCGGCAGGACATTTGCATTCTTCTCAGTTTGATCACGGTGCTGCGATTGGAGGAGGCCGGCTATTTCCATATATAGATCTGAGCATGATAGCGATGGGAAGGAAATTCGGTTTCCTGTGCTGAATGCTGAATACTTTTGCTGAGTGTCTCTGTCCTGTTAGCTGTCCAGACCATTCACGCAAGCCTCTGCCTTCCTTCCCTCCTCCACTACTGTAAAGTGGAAAACGTAGGTGCCACAGTTGCCTCCATTATGCCTTGTATCCTGTTGTGTTACTATTTGCAGAAGGTTAAGGAATTCCCATTTCCCTCTGTCTCAGCCTCATACGTTGATGATGTGAAAAAGGAAAAAAAGAAAAGAAAAGAAAAACATCTGGAGTGTAAACAGTTATTGAGATCAGGCTATTTTGAAAGTCTTTTGTTCATTGTTGTTCTTTGTTCTGTCTAATCACAGTCTGGAATCTTCTCTTGAGATACGAAGGTTGCATCCCATGTCCTCCTGACCTCTCGTTTTGACCTCCACACTAAGAGCCCCAAAGAGATTTCTGGGAGACAAAATCTAGTTTATCTCATCTGTGAGAGCCTTTCCTTGTTCCACAGGCTCTATTACAAGGCATTCCCAGTGAACTGAGCATATTAGCCACTTTGTTTAGAAGCAAAAGAAAGAAAGATTACCATGGTACTGGTGATGGTGGCTGCTGAGGGGCTGCTGGGGTTAAGTTGCTCCCAGTGCTAATTTTGGATGAAAAGCTTGAGAATTCAGATCTCTAGACTAATGACCTGACCGATAAATGAACCAGGAAAATATATTTAGCTGATATAAACTTGTAGAGTTTAGAGAACATACTGTGTATCAGGGTTTAATGATATGCAAAAGAAATCATATTACAATTCTGATGAGTCATGATTGTAGTAGGAATGGTAATCTTTGCATTTAATTTTCACTGAAAAAAATAAAATAAAAGTGATGATAATGTGATTTTAATTTTTTATTTATACATTTTTTTTGGTGTCTGCACCAAACACTTATATGTTTGTATGTTGGGACACGTTTTACTTTTATGAAAAAATTGCACTTCCTGCGATTGGCCCTGGTGTGATTTTTGATAATATTTCGAATAATTGTTCGGCCATATTGTATCGCCGTACATGTAAAAATGACAATGACAAGAAATTCCAAATATTGTTTCGAAACAATGTCACCAGTCTATAGACTGTCCACCAGAGAGTAGCATTTCCTTATCGCATTTAAAGTTGCACTAACTGATTTTTTTTTTTTGGCCTCCTGGGGGCAGTAGATCCTGTAGTTAAGGAGCAACATTTAGTCATATTTTGTCATGTGTGGCTGAACACGACGCTGTGAGACGCAACGATGACAATCATCACCACCCACTCCCGGCAAAGAACCACAGTTGACGGCAGAGAAAACTTACAAATACCCCTTTTAGGGAAGGAACATTATCAAAGAAAAAAATGTATTAGTTCGTTCCTGATTAAGCAAAGCTCGGGAACCACCACAAATCATTTAAACAATGATCACTGCATATTTGGCCAGAACCTGAACTAGACTTAATGTTTAAATTGTGATCATGTGTAGCAGAGAAAAGACTATTAACTGTATTTCTTGAAGTCAAATGAAGTCTGTTTAAACTCATAGTGCCATAAACAGTCACTGATTTACTCAGTGCTGTGTGACATGTTGATTTGAGATTAAACATGCAGCTTGGAGTTTCTCAGTTGATTTAAGTAGTGAGAGCAGTGAGATGCCTTCTGTGCTAAGTCTTCTGGGATGTTTTATGTAAACTTATAGGTCAGGCTGTCCTTGAACTACGCAGATGGACTCGAGTGGAGGCTGACTCACAGACAGGTTGCTGCATTCTTGTGTAGCCTCAGCTGGTTTTTCTTCTTAATCACATCAATTACTAGTGGCTGCTTGCTGACAAAACACAATCCAGGTTCAGATTCCTCCGTTATCTCTAGAGGAGAACAGATGTTGCAGCATAAGTGGACAATACATCAGGGTAATGTAGCCTGTCTGTCAGTTTGGCCCGGGCAGCAGGACAGGGCAGTGACCAGGCCACCCACTCAGAGTTTCTGCCTTTTTCATGAGCAGTTGGTGATATGTGTGTTTGTGTGTGTCTCAGTGGCACTGCCCCCGTGTGTGTGTGTGTCTGTGTGTGTGTCCCTGTGTGTGCGATACAGGGAGCCTCTCGGGTACTAGTTGCACGGAGGGACGAATGCTGGCAGCTGCAGACCACCTCAAGGTGGTCACACACTGACGCAAGAGTACTCCCATTTGTAGACAAGGTGGTTGTAACGTATGCAGACAAAACATGGGTGCTGCAACGTTGAAGGACATGTTTGGTTTAACCTGTCTGAACCTTGTCTGAATTGCTTGTGCCAGTCATTGATAAAAGCCGGTACCCTCCATTCACAAACAGTAAATCGTTGGTGTGGCTGCGTACAATGCACTCAGGGTGGGCATTGTTCTGAAACACCACCGCTGAATGGTCTTAGTCACCGACTGGAGCCTTATTACTGCTCCTAACCCCATGATGCTGCACTCTGTTGTACCAATAACAAATGCATTGCCTTGGAGATCTGGCTTGTGCCGCTCCTCTTTAGGAAAGAGATATTGTGGGTTTGGTAGGAGGAGGGCTTGTCCGTCTGTTTGAGTGATCTCTTTTTCCTTGCAGTGGTGTTGAGAACGGGCTTGTAACTGATGCGTCTGTTTATTTTGATACCCTTCATGATATTCCATGCTGCAACCAGAAGAGAATACCTTAAACTGGAGTTAAGAAAATGGTTTGTTGTGTTCCAAAACAAACACTGCATTAGAACTTGTTGTTATTGGCGGGGTATTTAATTGTCCCATAGGTTTCCCAGATCTGAGAGTTTATTTGGATAAAGCTCGGTTGATCAGTGGCTTCCTGGTTGAAAACTAGAGAGTATCCATATCCAATAATACCTCTCCTGGGATTTGTTAAGCTCTTAACTGTTTTTCCTCTGTTGGATATACACCCAGTATATTCTGATTCTGAATGCATCACCAATTTTGTTACTTGTTACTTTTGTTTCTTTCATTTCTTTTCTCTGATGTTTTTTCCTGTCCATTCATGCTGTTATACAGTGATTGCTTTGTCTCAGTCAGTGATCATGGCCCGATCTGCACATGTCTGGCTCTCACTCCCATTCCGACTCCGACAAGGATCACAACATATCTGCAGGCTTTGAAGTAGCGGATGCTTCATTAGCTTTAATTAGTTTGGGTCACTATTCTTGAGGGAGACCTCAAATGGTTTGGGAAGGGGGTGGGGGTGTGTGTTCTGTCATCTGTTTCCTGGCTGGACTTTGTAGACTTTAAATCGTTTTACAGAAACTCTTGCCAAGTCTGCAGTATTCTTCTCTCTAACCTCATTTACCTGCTCTTCACCTGGCTGCAGCAGCTACAGTCAACCGAAAAGCAAATAACACCAACTTTTTTCTAAATCTACTCTCCTCTGACACAGCTACAGTAATGGACTATCAGAAGCCTTTATTTTTTTTTTTTTTTTGGATGTGCAGCTGTAAAACAGCTGGATCCAGCACACTCACTTGATTATGAAGGGGCCGTTGTTTAACACTGTCTGTTGAAGTTTATGGAGTGGATTCGGACAGAATCAGGATCAGAGCTGGAAAATCTTATCAGTCGAGTTCCAGTGTAAAGAATAAAAATTTGTTCAAATCTGTATTAATTTATGAAATAATTTAGTCCCATTTTTGGAAGATAGTGAACAGATACTAGAAAATGTGTTGTAAATTCAAAATTTACACAAGGGTCCTTGTTTCATGTTTGGGAGCGACAAGAGGCCTCCTCAGCTGACATTTCAGAGCATGCCCCATGGTGTAACCATCCAAAGCAGTGGAAGAATGAATGAGTCACCGCAAAACAGAACATGGTCATTGTTGCTGGTGCCAGTGCATAGGGCTTAACTTTTGGTTTAAAAAAAAAAAAACGGTTTTAATGGTGCTCAGTTCTTTCCATTTAGGAGGGAAAACAGGAAGCAGCTCCTCCCTGTGTCTGTGCAAAAGTCCCAGGGTGGATTTGCGTGTCGGACAGCAGAGATGTGAAGAGCTGTGCGTGGAAGTGTGTGTTTTGTTTTGTAGGATATCCTCTTTGTTCTGTTGCGCCAGAGAAGAGTCACTTCTAAAGAGACACCCTCTGACCTTTCCTCCTTGACGCTGTCATGCAAGCAGACTTCCTTGTCTGCTTCCAGACAGACACTTGTTGAATTCATTAGTCAACAAAAAAACCACAGAATCCCAGCCTATTGTCCCACTAAGCATGAATATCCACAGCATGTGGATGGTAATGATTACAGGCACTGCTGATTTTGTGAAATTGATGCTGACATTTTATAGCTTGTTCCAAAATTGTGATGACGACTTGATTTTCATTTCTTGCTGTTTTATTGTGTTTATTTCACTGAACTCCTCCTTATTTTCTGTTTCTGTTAAGAAAACTCTTTTGCCAGTTCACTTTCTGATTTGTCACTTTCTATTTTCTCTCCTTGCTTCCAATCATTTCCTTTCTAACTTTCCTGAAACTTTAACCTCTCTGCACCTGCCTGGCTAACTTGATCCTTCTCCCTGGTCCTTGTGTCGCTTTTCTTGTTTGATCCTTGACCTCTGGCTCCTGTTTGTGCCCCGTCGACCTCTGCACCACGTCTCTTCTCCCCACTGTCTCTTGCTCTTTGCTCCTTGCCCCCTCATCGCTTGCCATAGCACACTGGTTGGACTCTTCATATATGAGGAACATACAGAGCCCAGTCGAACCAGGCTACAGTAAGTCCTCGTGCACTTCTTCTTTCCTTCTTCTTTTAATGCTGCCGGTTTCTCCTCCTCTCTTGTTTTTGGCACACTCTCCTGTCACCTGCTCTGCTCAGTTATGCACTCCCATTTCCAAACACACTCTCAGATAACATTCCAAGGAAAGGACTCAGCTTGGGCATGTAGTGTTTGAGTCCAGCGAGTCTGTTTTTCCAAGTGTCTTGCAGGCATCTCCTGGCGTTTTCTTGATGCTGGTGGAAAAATGATGGGGTTATTCCATGGAGTAATAGAGTCCGTCACACTCGAATGACAACACTTGCGTTCCCAGCTGAAAACGTCTTTGTAAAGTTATCCTGGAATTACATAATTACTCATCTTTGTGGACAGCCAGCACTTCCACTATTTAATTTGAAAAGCACTTTTTGTAATTTCAACCTCATGCAGACAACTCATCCCCATGATATGAACCAGCTGTTGGACAAGAATGACTACAACATGAGTATAGAAACATGCTTTATTATTTACAATGGTAGTTTTTGATGCTTTTATATTGCAGGCTGTGGGAGCTAGCATAATAGTGAAGCCAGAAGTTATTCCCAAGAGTTCCCCAGAGAGCAATGAGTGGGCTTGGAGACAGAGCTTTTTTGGCCGGCCACCAGCAAAAGGGTTAAGTAGCAGGGGTCCTGTCTACATGAGTTAAGCTGAGAAAGAGGCAGCTGGCATCTGAATATATAACACTGCGAGACACACAGAGATTAAGAAAGAGATGGAGATGAGAGAGAAAGAGAAAAAGCGCATGGGAGGGAGAAACATCTATTATTAAAGATTTTCGATGGGATCGTTGGTGCAGTCAGTCAGTCAGTGTGGTTTGGGCCTTGTTCTTACAGATTCCGACTCTGCCTCATTCCCTCCCTCTGTGGCTCGGGTGGCGCTGGGCCGGTGCCGTGGGCGCTGCCTTGGGGGCTGAAGGTCAAGCCCAACGCGGCTGGGCTTTAAAGGCCAGGCAAGGGCTCACTGCTCAATCAAGCCTTTGTCTTCTGCATAGGCCTCTATGTGTTCAGAGGGGGGCCCTTCACACAAAGCCACCACAGTTCTACTGAACAGCTTTAATAGCTAAATAAGTTTTTGAATTAAGAGTGTGGAATGCTATTTTTCCAGATTCCTTTTTCTTTTTTTCATCCCACCCGTCATGTCTGCACTCCAAAAGTTTCATCACCCTTGATGGTAGCTGTGCTTGACAAGGGGATCCCCCTCCTACCCATCTCCCGCTGGAAACAGTAAGTGATGGATAGCAGAATGGGTCTTGGAGTAAAAGAGCCGCTCGTTAGCAGCAGGGCACAACCCGGCTCTCTAATCAAAGGATCTCAGGCGGCGGCGGTCCCACACTCGCCAGCTTGTAACGTCAAAAGCGGCGAGCTCAGAGAGAGTTGGGGCTACAAGCTGCTGTTGACCCGGCGGCGAGTACCCACTCAAGTGATTAGATTATATGCGGGTCAGATGAGGCGCTTTGATGAGTAACTTTGATGTTGCCTGTCTTTTGGTTCCACATTCAGGCCCAATAATTATTCTTGTAAGTCTGAAAGTAACAGCCTGCGAAGGAACCACTCCAGGCTGTGCTAACGCCTGCAGTTCTGCTGTTACATGTTCGCCTCACTGTGTGTTTTCACAGGCAGCGCCCCGTTTACTTTGTCATAAATGAGGCTTTTCCTCACCAGGAACGGGATGTCTTGTAGTGCCAATGTTGCTAGTAGGAAAAGGGGTTTCAACAGTGTTAAGAGGAGGACAGCTGTTTACCAGCCATAGCTTAGGCAGCAGAGCATAAGGCAGCAAGGCTCCCCACAGGCCTTTTAACACAGTGAACACACAGGCAGAGTGTGAGACACAAAATCTTGAACTTTTAATTAAATAGCCCCTGGTAAGCATGATAAATGTGTGTTGTCAGTGTCCACACGTCTAGTGATATTTAATTAACCAAAGAGCAGGGAAAGAGTAGAAACATTATACAGTGTAGTTTCTACATGTTGTGTGTATGTCAGTGTGTGTGTGTGCCTGCAAATCTATTGTTTTGGACATATTTGGGCATGTATGTTTGTAGGCTCAGCCGATTCCTACTTATAACATGACTCTTTGCTTTTGGCATTGCAAGTAGCAGCTCACTGCAAGAAACAGTACCAATATTGACTTCCTCTCTAAACCCACACTGCCAGTCTGAAATCAGAGGCTGGCAGGCCCGTTCTAACAAAGTGTTGGCAGGAGAGTGAGAACGGGGCGCCCTGCGGGCCTGGGCTATTTTAAGTTTCATGGGCTAAGCCTGTGACATTGGAATTATAATAATACAGCTGACATTTTTGTTGATAATGAGTTACTCATATAGCTCATGGATATCTATCACACAGCTGATTATATGCTGCATAGAATTTGACAATATTGGCAATATGTCACATATTCTATCTAGAACTGGTATAGAAAAATGTATTACTGAGTTGAATTTATCTTTTTACGGAAGTTAAATCATAATACTCAAAAGGCAACATAACTTTAGAAACAGCTGATCATTAAAAATGGCAAGCTTATGAGCTGTGGAATTGAAAAAGCAAAAGATGTCTACCATATGAAGTGGTAGTAGCATTATTAAAGGTGTCATATTTTACACTTTTCCAGTGTTTTATTCAAAGTTCTCATATCCATAAGAAGATATACTTGCTGTTTTAAGAACCAAAAACCATCTCAATGTAGTTTTACATCTCCTCTCTCAGGCTCTAGTAACAACAGGTCGGTGAGCCAATCAGAGGAGAGGCTCTGAGTCTCTCCTCTGAGATGTGGTGACTGCTTTGTTGTGACATCACAAAGTTACAGAAGTCCAAACGGTTCGTTTCAAGGCTCAGTTTCTGAATACAGGCTGTGTGCATTTCTCTGTTGAGTGCTTTGATAGTTTCCCAGTATTAATATAGAACCAAGACCTACTTTATAATCAAAAAAGACATGGAAATCTCACTTTATACAATATGAGACCTTTTAATGTGCAAATCAAAAATCAAATTAAATACATTTTTTTACGTTATTATTGGACAAAGCACAGTGGAGTTTGTGTCACTTCCTGCTTGCCAATGCATTTAAATTGAAATGGAGCATAAAAAGCCTTTTTTTATGGTCTGTTTAAACCCACTTGTGTAGCAGGTGGGTGGAGTTTTTTTGTATGCAGGACAACATGAGAGCAAGTAGATAAGGGACAAAGGAGAGAATCTGTTTTTTTTTTCACTTTGCAAAAAGAAATTGAATTTTGTCTCTCTTCCCCTTGCTGCATTTCTTCAGAGTGATTAGAGGGCAGGGTTCAGCCACAGTGTAGCAGGGCTCAGTGCCTTACTCAAGGACACTTTAGTGGACACTGTAGATGTGAAACCAACCTGCTGCTTGCAAGGGTTTGAAAGAAAATCAGTTTACCAGAAAAACAAAAAAATCTGGATTTATACTGACGGGATTTCCCAATTTTACTTGGGAAATTTTGGAACTCCAAACAAGTTAAAATAAGGGGAACTAATTGCAGCTTCAGTATGTTCAACCAGTTGACCTATATGTTTAATGACCAGTCAGCTCACACAGCCTCTCTGTAGGCCATTGATACAATCCCCGCTGCCCCCCCCCCCCCGCTGCTCTCCTGATGTATTTGACTTGGTACATGTGGCGGGAATGTTGAGGCCCCTTTCCAGAGTTATCCACAGAGGATTTTCTTCTTCTTCCTCTGCAGCCGTTTGCAAAGCAGTGATGCTGATTCAGACTCCCACTTACCTTCCAGCTCTCTGATATCATCAGCCTTCAGTCAGGAGGTCTGGTGCGAACCTTCTGGCCCTGCTGTTTTGGCGGATAGCCATGCACCGAGTATCTGAATGTTCGCATTGATCAGTTTTCAGACACTGCACTCACTTTTCACTTTTGCAACAAAGGGGCTTTATCAGCGTCTGTCTGCCACTGTTTGAGCATATTGGGTATGCGTTTCCGTGCGACATACGGAGAGGAAGACGTGCCTTGATACTGTAATTTCACAGTTATATTTGAGTGCCTGTGTCAGCGTGTGCCTCTCGTTAGCTCCTACGTGCGGTGCAGCGCTGCAGTTGTCGGTTTCAGTGCAGACCCAACCACAATTGAGATATGGAAATAGACGCCATAATTTGTATGTGGCTCTCGTTGAAGCCATAGTCATGCTTTCCAGTTTTTACTTTCTGCAACATTTAACCTAAGGCTTTCCTAAGGGAATTAATTCCCAAGCAGTATCCCGTATCACATCGCCTTTAATAGATTTAGCGACTCGAATCTGGCTTATAATCTAATGCTGAGCCTGTGGTCGTTGTCTGTTATTGTGCGGTCTAGCTGACAGATTCTCCTCCTCCTTCCCTGTGTTTCTAGTTTATTACAGAGCTCTCGTCAACTTCACCGACTCCCTGGTCTACAGCCCTGAGCTCGAGGACCTCTTTTCTCCAGCCTTTAATGAGATCTCTGAAGCAGTGGTGGACACGGTACGTCCTTCCTTCCTTTGTAGGATAAACTCAACTCAATTGTGGTCGTGTGCTCTAAGCTAAGGCTACCTTATAAGGTTCAGGCATGCAATTAATGACTTGGCTGATTTAAGCATGTGTGTGAGACCCTTTTTGTCTGAAAAGGAGGCTTGTTTATTTCAACTTAACCGAGTCTGGTTTTCCCTCCACAGCTGGAGTCGGAGTACAACAGGATTCAAGGTGTCCAGACAGTCAGTGTGGTCATCATTAAGTAAGAACACAAATCCTTTAAATCACACTTTGTGACACCCAAAGTAGATACCCTGCAGTGGCTTCTGCCTGGGTGTTTTACTCTTGCCAGGTGATATTTCCTTCTCTTTTTCCATACTGCACAAGGCCAGCTCTGTAGGCCTGTGCAGTCAGTAATTCATCAGCAGTGAGTAATTCCTCTAAAAGAGAAACCTTACCTCTAAATAGCTCCCCTGTTTAACCCCCTCTGCAGCAATCGCCACACAGTGTGTAGCCTCACCAGGCCTTTCATGCTTTTTGCAGGAAGATGATAAGAGACGACGGCGTGGACGTGTTTGTGGAGTTGGACGTGGGTTCGGACTACAACAGCAACGACGAACAGATCCGCAGTGTGCTGTACAACGTGGTGAAGGAGGGAGCCATCGCTTCCTACGTCACGTCAGTCCAGGGCTTTCAGTTCAGACGGCTCGGAGAAGGTAGGACCTCAAACAGAGGGGGAACCCCTCTTAAGACAGCCCTTTAACACTGCCTCTCTTCCACAAGAGTTTGCTGTGTGTTTACACCAAATCAAGGTCCACCAGAGCAGTAGGCAGTGTCCTTAACGTTTCCCTCTGGTTTTTAGCTCAACCTTTGCCTCCCGTGGAGCCTATAGCAGTGCCAGGTTTGTACTGTGCCATGGTAACTGCTGCATGGTAACTGAGCCGACTGTACTGTAGAAACTGTAGGATGGCCTTTAGGAGGAACAGTCGAGCATTTCCTAGGAATTTTACGATGACTTTTACTTCATGTACTGGCAGTGGTCATGTGGTCTGGGGAATGTTTTGCATGGAAGCACCAGTGTATCGTAGACTTCTTCAGTGTATCGTGGTCCCTGACGTCCGGTAGTGCACAGTGAATAAGAAGGACCTTTGCATGGCATGAGTCTGATTAGGAATGCTGCCGTTTACTGCAACGTAAACAGGCTTTTGATTTATGCAAATTCCATCAACTATGTACACAGGCATGGAAACTGATATCAGTATAATGGTGACTTTATCTTTGAAACCCTTTACTCAGAAGATAAGACTTCCTCACTCCAGTCTGTCTTGTGTGGTCTATGTGTCTAGTGTAGTCTGTTGAGGCTGGTCTAGTCTGTGTGTCTGTCCTGTATCTCTAGTGTATCCGGTGAAGTCTGAAATCCCGACACAGGCAACACCAGTCAGATTCAACTATCTAACTAGTCTAGTGTGTGTGTCTGGTCTAGTCTGTCCATGTAGTATATATGCCCGGTCTCTTTTGTCCATCTAGCCTATTCTGTGTGTCCGTCCAGTCGACAGTCCTGTAAATGTAGTCTAGTCTTTTGTGTCTAGTCTATTCTTGTCCAGTCTCTGTGTCTTATCTAGTCTTGTCTAGTGTGTGTGTATCTAGTCCTGTCTAGACTTTAAATTTAGTCTAGTGCATCCACCTTAGTTAGTTTGTCTAGTTTAGTCTAGTCTGTGTATCTGTCTAGTCTGTCTATCCAGTGTGTCTAGTTTGTCTAGTCTGTCTTGTCTTGTTTCTGTGTCTTATCTAGTCTATTCTTGTCTAGTCTGTGTGTCTTTTCTACGTAGTCTGTGTCTAGTTTGTCTAGTCTATCTGGTCTAGTCAGGGTTTAGTCTAGTCAGTTTAGTCCAGTCATCTGCATCCATCTTAGTCAGTCTAGTCTATAAATCTGTCAAGTGTGTCTATCTAATCTCTCGAGTCTGTATGTCTAGTTTGTCTTGTCTAATCTAGTCTGTCTGGTCTCGTCTGTGGATCTGTCTAGTCTGTCTATCTAGTCCTTCTAGTCAGTGTGTAGTTTGTCTAGTCTGTCTGATCTAGTCTTTCTGTCTATCTACCTGTGAGGTTATGTTAATTGAAGCACAGTGTGGATTGTACACCCAACAGAAAATTTAATGCAAAAATTTACAAAAATGTAATAATATTCTTTAAAATCTTCTTGCGCATCTTGCAGCACTTGTCTAATAATAGTCTTTACAACATGCCTGCGTTGCACTCGCTGTAGTAATCTGATGTCTGAGGGGACCGGGATGCTGTTGTTCTTCACTTCACATCTTATTTGTGTAGTGATGTGACATTGGTGTGGTGTCTTGGCCGTACTGTAGCCGTGGCTCGCACGTCTTTGATCCGTCAATACCCTCCCCCTCTGCATCTCTCTTAGTAACCCCCAGCATCAGACCCTGCATGCCAGATGAGCACAGGTGTGGTGATGGGACATGTATCCTGATGGAATACCTGTGTGACAACAGACCAGACTGCCGAGACATGAGTGATGAGACCAACTGTGGTGAGTGGCTTCAGCTCGACTGGTCGGCGGGCTCTAACACGTTCGGCTGTAGCATGGCTGGATGATGTACGATGTGTTCACTTACGGTAACAGCTCCAGGTATCCACTCTGTACACTTTGCTGAGTTTAATTAGAGATTTTGTTTTAGATGTAAGACCGCCAATACCTCCAGTCTTCACCACCCCTCCCACCACCACCACCACCACCACCACCACCACAACCAAGAAGATCCCACGGCCCGCCGGCCCACCTGGACCCTGCAGAGCGGATCAAGCCACGTGCCAGAGTGGAGAGTGCATCCCTCGAGACTACATCTGTGACGGAGAGAGGGACTGCTCGGACGGAAGCGACGAGTTCAGATGTGGTAAGTGCCACGGCCTTATGCGTGTGCAAACACTCAGGCAGCAACATACGCTCTTATCATCATCCTCTGTCTTCTCCCAGGAACTCCATCTCCCTGTGAGCCCAATGAGTTCAAGTGTAAAAATGGTCGTTGCGCTCTCAAGCTTTGGCGTTGTGATGGAGACAATGACTGCGAGGATAACTCGGATGAGACAGACTGCCGTAAGTCTTCATTTCTTTTGGAACAGCGAAACATTTTACAAATTGCGCTCTGGACCTGAGTGACTTAACAGTTGCTGTACATCTCCAAATTTTTGTCATAACTTTTAGCCACCAAGGGTCCTGGCGACAGGTGTGCACCTGAGCAGTTTGAATGCCTTAGCGACCGCACCTGCATCCCAGCTAGTTACCAGTGTGATGATGAGCCAGACTGCCCTGACCGCTCCGATGAGTACGGCTGCAGTAAGTCTCACACCGACAGCTGCCTACAGCTCCCGGCTCGTACAATTTTTCTTTCTCTCTCTCGTGCACATTTCAGTCATTTTGCAGTCACTCTTCTCTCTTCGCTCCTCTGACTCTCCCCTATAGACACCCTCTGAGTTCCTTTGCACACTGTGACTAATTTGCTGCGAACCAGGCTCTTTTCACACATGCGTTGACTGAGACACAGAGCTTTTTGTGAACCATCCATTCCTCAGAACTGAAAGGGAATTGTCCGTCCATAACAGAGAATTATATTTTCCTCTGACTTTTTACTAGCTGCACTGGATCGCCAAATTCCGCTCGCATGCCCGCCTTTTTTTTGTACATGTGCGTTCACTATGTGGCTTAAACAGTTGTTATCTTCTTGACAATTCACAGCCCCTCCCTCCGTGACAAGCCCACCGGAAGAGTCCATCCAGGCAGCGCGGGGGGCGACGGTGACGTTCACCTGTCAGGCTGTTGGAGTGCCAATGCCCATCATCACCTGGAGACTCAACTGGGGACACATTCCTGTCAGCGGCAGGTGGGTTTGATGAGGAATTCTTTACCCTTCTGATTTTGTAATTAAAATTAATTTAGTAGCTCATCATGACAGCATAGCAGTGTGTAGCATAGCTGCATTTGCATTTGCAAAAACATGTGTTGTAAGCAGAACAAAACATTGCATCTGGTGAAAGCCCACATTATGTGTATTACACCACCAAGACTTGAAAATTGACCATGAATTTATTTCTTCTTTTCACCTGACATTTGATGAGTGTTATTTGAAACTAAAGCGTAACTCAACAGCCTTCCAGTGCTAACTCCTAACTCTAGTTAGAAACTGTGATTTTAATTACCTACATATTTGTGGTGTACTCCAACTCAAAAAGTTCCTGTTTCAAAATGTTTATTCTGGGTGTAGCTTTGCTGTGTGTGATTAGGCAATTACAGTTGATAGAGTTGGTAGATTGTGTAACAGTATTTCCTCAGAAAAATGGTTAATGGACTGCACTTGTATAGCACTTTACTAGTCATATTGACCACTCAAAGTGCTTTACAATGGAAGCCACATCCAACCATTCACACAGGCATTCATACAGCGCTTTCTTCTATATATATATATATATACACGCTCTTACTCTAATGGAACAGCCATCATGGGCAATTTGGGTTTCAGTATCTTGCCCAAGTACACTTTGACACACAGACTGGAGGAACCAGGGGTCAAACCACCGACCTTCTGGTTCACAGCCGCCCCATTACCATGAATATCCTGGTTGACCTTGACATTTATTACTGTTAAAAAAAAAAAAAAAAAAAAAAATCATGTCTGCTGTATTTCTGCGTCCCTAGAATCTCCATGACCAGCGATAACGGCCGCGGCACCCTCACCATTCGTGATGTCAAGGAGGCAGATCAGGGGGCCTACACCTGTGAGGCCATCAACGCTAAAGGCCTGGTGTTCGGCATCCCTGATGGAGTGCTAACGCTCACATCAAATCCCAACCCAGGTACTGACACTTCACTCTTACTGCAGGTTCTCCTTCAGAGACAAAACCATAAATGAATTCTGATTGAAAATAAAATACATTTTTTTTCCTTTCTTATCCTGTTTTCTGCAGGAAACTGTCCTGACGGTCACTTCAGTGTGGAGGGCCGCTGCGTGTCCTGCTTCTGTGCTGGAATCTCCAAGAACTGCAAGAGCACCGGCCGCTACCGCAACCAGATCAGCCTGCGCTTCACGGACGAGGAAGACTTCAAAGGCACTGGAACTATTGATGCTTATGATACTGATAGAGACACACTGTCAAAAGAAATATGTTACTTAGTCCTAACATTGTGGCCATGAATACAAACATAAACCAGCCTGAATGAATCTGTTGTCATTGCTTCCAGGAGTGAATGTCACTTACCCATCCAGGCCAGGCACTCCTCCTCTCTCCTCCACTCAGCTCCTCATTAACCCCGAGATGGAAGAGTTCCAGCTCGTCGACCTATCGCGCCGTTTCCTCAACCTTGACTCCTTCTGGACTTTGCCTCGTCAGTTCCTTGGCAACAAGGTAAAGAGCGCAGTCCTTTGCAGGCTTTATTTCACTTAAATTATGATCACACATTATAGAAGAAAATCTTTCATCTACTTTTAGATCGACTCCTACGGAGGGTCCCTGAAGTACAAGGTGCGGTACATACTGGCGCGCGGTCTTACTGAGCCTGTGGAGAAGCCAGATGTGATGCTGGTTGGAAATGGGCGCAGGCTTGTGTACCGCAGAGGCAGCGGCACCCCTGCCCAAGTGGTCAACCAGAAAGAGATCAGATTCACTGAGGTAGGTTTTCTGGATAAGAAAAGTTGTGAATTTGGGTTGATGACAAAGTTTCGTCAAAAAAAAAAAAAAAAAATCTCAAACATATGGTTTAAAAACACACATTTATTACCAAACATTTTTCTCATGAATAGTGTTGGAGATCAAAAATAAGATGAAATAAGCTTGAAGTATCTGCACATGTCAGCAAACCTGACTGTTATTGTTTTAGGATAAGTGGCAGCACTCCAATGGCCGCCCCGTGAGCCGGGAGGAGCTGATGATGACGCTGGCCAACCTGGACAGCATCAGCATCCGCACCATCTACGACAACCACATGGTCAGCGTGGCAATCAGTGACATCGTCATGGATACCACCACTGTGGAGTTCAGCATTCTGGGTCATGCCAAGGATGTTGAAGAGTGCAGGTCAGAAAAAGGAAAAAAAAACAAAAAAAAAAAACATTTAATGTCCCTGGTTCAATTCCAGCCAAGGACCTTTGTTGTTTGTCTTTTCCTTCTCTTTCTTTGTGTGTAACTTTTTAGTAAGTATTCTGGTTGTGCCTCATTCAGCTGTTTTTTTATTTACATACAAGACAGTAATTTGTGGTGTTTTAATTTGACTCGTCATCGTCTCTATTGAAACTAAGTGCTCGATTTGTCACTCCCAGATGTCCTCCTGGATATTCAGGCCTGTCCTGCGAGATGTGCTCCTCTGGTTTCGAGCGTGTCCCTGGTGGCTCCTATCTCGGCACCTGCGCTGGTTGCAACTGTAATGGTCATGCGAGCGCCTGTGATCCAATCAGCGGACACTGTCTGGTAATAACAAGAACATCTGTTGATCACATGTGATAAAATGGAATTCACAGATAAAGCACACCTCACTTCTTTAATGTCAAATATGATAATAGATGTTAAAAAGAAATAAGTTGAGAAGATCACTCTTGATATCTAGGGATTAGCTTGGTTCAGAATAAAACATAGAAACAGGAAAACATCCTCTAAAAAGAAAAGCTCACCAATTACCATGTTGCATTTTGTTTGTTTACTGCAGTTCGTTCACGAATAGAAGTGTAAAAATAAAATGTTGCGGCTGGAACATGAAGTCACTACGCTGAGCCAAAAATTCCCTGCAAAACCCTAACTTGTTGTTTTGTGCACAGATTAAACACATGAGATGAATAGTGTAAATTTGTTAAATTTAAATGTGCTGGTAATCGTCACTTCAGAGCCAGGCTAGCTGCTTCCACTCTTTATGCTAAGCTAAACCATTCCACTCCTGTATCTAGCGTAGGAACATGAGAGGTGAAGATTTTTTTATTTAACTTGTGGCAAGAAAGTGTTTTTTTACTACTCTGAGGGGTGTCCATGTCAGAGAATGAGCTTCGTGTTCTCCCCTCCACAGAGCTGCCAGCACAACACAGAGGGCCCTCAGTGTGACAAGTGTCGCCCCAGTTACTTTGGTGACCCGAGCCGAGGTCGCCCCGATGACTGCAAGCCCTGCCCCTGCCCGTACTATGAGACCTCACGCCGGTAAGGTCACGCATCCAGCCAGACCACACGCACACACACACACACACACACATGCACAGAAACACATCTCCAGTACAAATACACACACATTAACACCCACATGGCGTCATTGGGAGTTGGGCTGCTTTGCCCTTCAGTTTCTTATTTCCCATAGCTGAGCTCATTCAGATATTTGAGAGCTGATTTATTCATTCAGCGTGCTGCTGTAAATTTTCATCCTGGGCTCTGTGGTTGGGTTTTGTAGTTTCTCTGACACCTGCTTCCTGGACTTCGACCAACAGCCGACGTGTGATGCCTGCAGGCCCGGCTACACAGGAAGACGCTGTGAAAAGTGAGCAAACTGATATTGTTAACTGTGCCTTCAGATTGCGGTTTAAATAGTTTGAAGTTGGTGGTGATGTGATTCATAAGAAATGACATCAGTCTATAATGATCGGTGGTAATAATTAATGACTGTAACAAGCAAAACAAGCTATAACTGACGCTTGTGGTAAATAGATCAATCGTGTCTCATATTTCTGTCATATTTCAGGTGTGCTCCTGGTTACCAGGGTAACCCCCTCCTGCCTAATGGAAAATGTGTTCCTAACCGTGAGTACATGTTCAACTCCAGGCATGAAATTGAAATAAGCTTCACCTGGGTTGCTTTACCTGTTGTACACTTCAGTCATCCCAGCAATATGACCATGAGGAGGTTTTAACCCTGTGTAATGATTACCATCAGCCCCCCCCCCCCCTTTCATCCGGTGTTACAAGTAGGCTGTAAGTATGTTGGTCATGGCTCAGGTATGCAGAGTGGCTGGAACACTTCGAGCTTCACTTTCCTCCCTCCCCATGTCATCTTCTTTCCACTGCTCTGTCCCTGCAGAAAGCTCCAAGTGCGATAACAGAGGAACCATCAGCTCCAGCAGCAGGCCGTGCAGCTGCAAGGTAAACATGCAAAGTGATAATATTATAAGCAGCTATTGTTAAATCTGCTTTTCATTTGTGTGTTTTTTTTCTGCTGTCATCTTTTATGAAAGAAATGAGTTTGACAGGCAGATGGATTACACATGTCCACGTTTGTGTGTGTGTGTGTGTGTGTGTGTGTGTGTGTTTGTGTTGCAGAACAACGTGGCAGGCGCTCTGTGTGACGAGTGTAAGGCCGGGTTCTTCCACCTCTCAGAGGCCAACCCCGAGGGCTGTCTACGTTGTTTCTGCATGGGCGTCACCAAACAGTGCGCCAGCTCCACTTGGAATAGGGATCAGGTTGGTTGCCAAGCTATGAATGATTACGGGAGGGGTGAATATTTTTGGTATCAAGGTTTTGACTGTGTTTGTGCAGCTTTGCTTTATCAGCAAATCCTTTCAGACACTAAACGGTGAGATGCAATGTGCAAACAGTCACTGCGCTGAAGTAAATCTCAGTTCACATCTCAAGTCTGGCAACTTTATTTGTGTCTCAGGTGCGAGGAGGGGTGAACGGGCAGCTCTTCTCCCTCTCCAACAGCGCCAACACTAAAACTATCTCTGAAGGCATCTCCCAGAGGGGTTCCTCTGAAGTTGTCTACCGCTCCTTCTCCAGCGTCCCCAATGACATCTACTACTGGGTTCTGCCTGAGAGCTTCAGAGGAGATAAGGTGAGAGAAAACAACAAAGTAAAGAGCAGGAAAGGGGATGTGAAAGAAATAACTCCTAAGTGTTAGTCAAGCTAGATTTCTCTGCCCTGTCTGTCCCACTCAGTCATGCCTCAACATGTTGTCAAATGAAAAGGCTGCACTTACCCACACAGTGAGAGCCGCCCTTTTGAACCTCTTGCTTGGATTCACAGTGAAGCCCAACATGGGTGTCTTATGACTCCCCCCCCCCACACACACACACTATCATAGGGGTGAAATACCTTTCCACTATTCAGTTTTGTTGAGATATGCTTCTCTTTTCACCATGTTGCGTACCAGGTGACGGCCTATGGCGGGGAGCTTCGCTATACGGTGCAATTTACACCCTTTCAGCGCTCGCTGGTGATTGACGGGAAGCCAGATGTGGTTCTCCAGGGCAACGGCATCTTCCTGGAACACTATTCCCAAACCAAGCCCCTCCCACGTGTCCGACAAACCGTCACTGTGACCTTTAGAGAGGTGGGTTTCATTGATGGTGACTTCTACCTAAGTCCAATTCCTCAAAGAATGTCAACAAACTAACTTCTCTCTTTTCTCTGGCTGACAGTCTTCGTGGCGTCGCAGCGATGGGCAGCCGTGTACCCGTGAGCATTTGCTTATGGCTCTGGCTGATGTTACCGTTTTCATGATCAGGGCAACCTACACAGACAACATGGACGAGAGCAGGTATGGTGGGAGTTTCTTCTGACAGCACATTCACATTCACACGCCACAAAATGAGTCAAAGAGAACTTCATTGAACGGGAAACACAAATTGCTTTTTGTGTTAATTAGTATCTCAGACATCAAGATGGACATTGCTGTTCCTCACTCCACTGGTAATGAACGTGCTCTGGAGGTGGAGGAGTGCGCCTGCCCTCAGGGATACAGAGGACCCTCCTGCCAGGTACCGATTTAACTAAAATATCCACTTGCTAACTCTTTTGGAGCTTTCATCCGCATCTCATGGTTTTTATCAAGAGAGTTGTTGACACTTGCTCAGTTGTCATGGATGGATGTCATCACACAACCCTAACCTAAGTATGGCAACTGTGGCATCTCCATGACATCTGAGCAAAGTCCATCTGCTGATGAAGACCGTGAAATTTGGTCAAAAGCTCAGAAAAATGCTAGTAAGTGGACCTTGAGTCAAATTTGTTTTTTGTCATACTGTTATTCAACTGTTATTCAACTATGAACTTTAATGCCGTTAGTTTAGTGTAATTTAGTTTAACTTAGCTTAGTTTCTTTTAGTTTCCTTTAGTTTAGTTTGAAGAAAAAAAAGAAAAAAAATTGGCAACTATAGTGGTGCCTGAGCTTGTTAAGAACAGCATGGCAGTCTTTTTTTTCCATTACAGTCCATGATGACAATTGCAGTCAGTCTCGCTGCTACTGCAGTGGAACAAAGACTTTGTCAACACATGTCTCTCACCTGAGGTGTTTCTTTCCTTCCCGTTGCAGGAGTGTGATGAAGGTTACACGCGCACCAGCTCTGGCCTCTACCTGGGCACTTGTGAGAGGTGCGACTGCAATGGTCACGCCAGCAGCTGCGACCCAGAGACCGGCAGGTGTCTGGTAGGTCTCATGCTACTCTTCCTCTCTCTCTCACTTCTTTGCCAGCGTCGAACATGCTTTAATCTCTGCTGTGGAATGCACTAATGGTTTCGTGGCGATTTCCAACATGTGGAAACAGACTGACACTTTTTAAAGTAGTGTATATTCAACTGTTCCATGGATCTCACCTATTTGTCTTCTTCTTCTTTATGTGTGTGTGTGCTGACCAAAAGCAATGTCTCCACAACACTGCTGGGCCAAGGTGTGAACGCTGTCAGCCTGGTTTCTATGGAAACCCTGTAACAGGCGGTGCTCAGGCCTGTCAGCCCTGCCCATGTCCTGGAACCACATCCAGCAACCAGTGAGTTCATGTCTAAAAGTCTTTTAAAGTCAGTTTGAATCAGTTTTATTGAGTCAGTGCAGATTACCTATTGAAAAACTATTCAGTTAACTGCTACATTAGGTAAAGTAAACTGTGTGCAACACAAAGGCATCATAATAACCAGAGACCAAACTGTATATGAAACCTCATGGTGTGTGTGTGGACCTCTTGTCGCCACAGATTCTCCCCGACTTGTTATCTGGAGTCTGATGGTCAGCCGACCTGTGACAGCTGTCCCCCCGGATACAGTGGCCGTCGCTGTGAAAGGTACAGCCCTACCCCTCTCCTTCTCTTTCTGCTTTTCCTTTTCCCGCTCTGTCTTCCTCTCAGGCTCGTCTTGACCCTGCTCAGTGTTTTGGGGGGTTACCGAGCGGGTCGGCAGCAAGGTTAGCGGCGGAGGGGCTGGCACTGGCACCCACTGGTTTCACTCACAGGAAAGGGATATAAGCATGTCTGTGGTTCGCATCTCTCTTGTTTTTCCAAGGCAGTTGTGATTGAGCGGTGTCACTGGAGGGATGGGAGATGCAAATCGTTGCCACCCATTCTGATGTACACGTGAAGTTTCGTACTGTGTCTTGCTGTTGGATATTGTTTTCTACTGTGGTAGGACAAAGTATATTTGTTATAGGATAAGGGGCCTTTTAGTGGTGCTGAGAATATTGTCACTCTGATTTTATTGTTTGTGAAAAAGAAATAAGGTTTCCTGAGGACATTCAGCACTGTTATTTCTACTTGAGTTTAGTCAGCTTTATGTCTCCCTTTTGCTTTTCTTCTGTCATTTGCTTTAACTCCAAAAGCCTCCTCGGCGATTGCTTTCTTCTTCAGCTTTGCGCTTTGCTGGTAGTGAATTTTTAAGGTGTTGGCTCGTGTGATTTCTGTCTGTGCAGAGACCAAAAGTATTTTCTGGGTCTCTACAACATAAATGTAGATGTGGCATTTATGAGGACTCCTGTCTGGCTAATGAATCTTTGCCGCTCCAAGGGCAAAGATGACGAGGTGACTTGGGTGCAAGACACAACTCATAAATAATTTATTATTGAAACGTCTCTGCCTACATCATACCTGATTCTGCTGTTTTGACATTAAGAGAAGAGATGCCCTCTGCAGACAGTTGTGGGGACCCCTTCCTGGAGAAGCAGATAGAGGGCTTCCTACCTGTGGGATGTGGAGCTGAAGCAGTGTTTAATTTCAGCTGGGAGAAAGAGATAACACCGTACGGCAGTGGAGATGATGATGTTACCACTTTAGCAACAACTGTCATCCCTAATAGATCTTTACTGTCTACTGCAGCTGGCCACCGCACTAGCCAGTCCACTAAAGCAACAGGGGTGGGCATTGTCTCGGTCACTCCCAGCAGATTGTCATCAAGACTCCCACCACGTTTCACACCCAGCCCAGAGAGCAGACACTCCAGCTTCCAGCACCTGCTCCGGATTCACCTGAACACCTTTAACCAGCGCCTGAGCATGCTAGAAGGCAACACGCTGGATATGAAGGAGAGCATTCGTAGCATGGAGGACCAGCAGAGTCATCTCAGCTCCCAGCTGAAGGAGCTCATCGCTATCCACTCGGCCGGGGAGAAGAACAAGAAGGTTAACGAGCTGGAGAAGAGCTACACAGACATGGAGGCCCGTATGAGCAGACTAGAGGGGAGGCTAGAAATCCTGATCGACGGCTTCACCGCCCTGGCTCAGGAGATGAACAAGATGAAACGTGCAAGACACACCTCCCGCTCGCTTCAAGAAAGGAGGATTCTGCCTCCACTCACAACAGTCATCACAGTCCCGTTGTACTCAACAACTCAGCCTCCAGTTAGAGTTATACCCACAGAAACACCACTCACCAGTAGAGCTACGGTGCCGAAAAGCATACCTACCCCAGGCCTTCCTACAAACAAACCCACCTCTGCTCCTCAGAGAGGTAGAAAACTCAAACCAGCAGCGACTGCTAAGCCAGATAAAAATACTACAAAGCCCCACTCAGTCACTAGGTCATCCAAAAGGCAAGTCTCAACAAGTTCTGCAACAAAGTTAAAGACGACCTTGAGTAAACCAAGGACTGCATCTAAAATTAAATCTAAAACTACACTGAAGCCCGAAACGAAAAGGCCAGAGGGTAGGAGGTTCGCTGTGACGGCTAAACATGTTTCACAGCCAAGCCAAGCAAGACCAAAGCAAGTCAAAGAAGAGGCAACGGTCACTAAATTTCAACTAGAGCCACCATCTCACAAATCAAAGTCTGCTAGAAACCCTCAGCTGCATAAACAACCTGACCAGGCCAACAAAAGGGATTCTGCACTACCTATTAAAAACAATGGGCGTAACAAGGTGTTTAGATCGGATGCACCAGTTCCACCGACGGTTCAGGAGGGCGGGAAGTCTTCAGAAGGTGATTCAAAAAAGTCGGCAAAGCCACACAAGGACAACTTCAACCAACATGAGAAAAAGACAGGGCGCAACTCGTACAAGTTGGTCTCTCACAAAACGAAGAATTCCACCACAACCACAAAGCCTACGAAAGCTACTACTACAAAGAAGCCTAAAACAACAGTAAAACGGACGACGACTCCTAAAACCAAGGTCACAACTGGGAAGAAGAAGTTTACCACAACAGCGAAAAGGACATCAAGTCCCTCTAAAACCAAGGCTACTACTGCAAAGAAAGTAACTAAAAAGCCCCAGCAGAAAAAGAAGACTAACCTTCATTCTGGTGTTTTGGACCTACTGAGACTGTTACAAGGAGAAAAGTCTGCAAAGCACAAAAAGAATAAAGATGGTTCTCTTCATGTTGTCCTGGGAAGGCTGGCCATTCCTATCAGAATAATCCCTGATGACTAGGGAATTCGTTATTTTATTTTTTATTTTCTCCATTGTTTATATCACTAGGCTCTGATCCTGATATTTATACTGCTACCACGACAATGGAACTTTATGAAGGGACTAATTTTATAGCGCTGTTTTATTGCAGAGGGACCTTCCAGATGTTTAATGTCATTCTGATGTGTTCATCTTATTATTTTAGTACTATCGGCTTTAAAGGTGTATTTTATGACAGAACTATTGCACAAAACCCTGCTATGAAGAGATAGCTTAGCATTAGTACCTCTCATGTGTATACATTTGTCCATGTTATGGCCAGACTACCTCAAGTTTTACCCCCAATGCTTTGTTGGAGTGTTTTGAAAATCTCGTGTACATCATGTCTGTTTTTCTCCCTTCATGGGTATGTCTTCAGTATTTGATTCAAATGATACAGTATAGTATACAGTGGAAAAGCCTTACACATGTCACCCTATGGTTTCAGGACAAAATCCCTTATTGTTTGCAACTTATGCACTGCTTTCTATGCTGAGTAATTTAATCAATAAGTCCTAAAAATGTTCTACGTATTTAGGGTGATTTCACCTGTCAGCGTAAAGGTGTGACTGGAGATACAAGATACAATACTGGAACAAAAGTGTTAAGATTCAGTCTAAATGCCAGGTGCTATTTTATTGTCTTATGAAGATTAGTTATCATGCTAAGTTTCGAGGATAAAGAACCAGTAGGTTATAGACAAGAGTAACAATCTCCCACCATGCTAGTGGCCCTGAAAAATATCAACCTTATGTTATTCATAGATTTTTTAAATGAGGCTAAACTTATAGTTTAGCTATGCTAGTAATATTGCTCTGGGGATGGTTATGACCATTTGTCCACCACTTTGGTCCAGAGTGAAATCTCTCTCCAACTATCGAATGGGTCACAATGAACAACATCCATGGCCCCCAGAGGATAAAACCTGTTGACTTTCGTCATGCTCTGACTCATTTAGCATCTCCATGAGGTTGATATTGTGGTTTTGATTGAAATATCCCAGTGATGATTGATATTTTTTAGAGATATTTATGCTCCCCTCAGGATAACTGAGGTAAATGATCTCCTGACTGTTTATCCAGCGCCATCATTAGGTCAAAATTAAACATTTTCTAATATTTTGCTTTATGACCAAATACTGACAAAACTAATGACATAGCCTCAGCTGCACTTTACCATGGTGAACACAGTGAGTGTTCACTTACTCTTATGTTTGTACCTACAAACAAAACACGTTGCAGTTGCCATTGTGGGTGTGTTAGCATGCTAATTTTGCAAATTTCCTTGGCCAGTTAGACTCCGAGGTCTATTGGTAAAAAGTTTACATTTTGGTTTTCATTTTGATGGCAATAGGACTTAATGCTGTGCAGACAAAGGAAGAATAGATTTAATGTAAATCTTCATGTAAGCCTTTTGTTTTAGAAATTTAATGTAGAAAGGTAATTTGGCACAAGGTCCATTTCGTGACCACTATGAAACGGGATCATCCTCTATGGAGCACGAAATTTTTACTACAAATGGTACCGTAAAATTTTGATATACCTTTTGTACGTAATGATATTTTTTGGCCTAATGGTGGCACTAGAAGTAAAAATTAGTGGCACTTGAAAATAACTGGATTCATCCTTTGGGGACCACTGGGTCACTTGTAGTCAGTGTAATCCGGACAGTTGTTGCGACCAAAGCATTGGACGCTTCAACAGACTGACTACCCTATGTTTCTGCAATCAGGGCCAAGGTTTGGTCCATCATATATGATCATATCATCAGCATTTAGAGAAGTGTTAGAAATACATAAACCTAGGTCCCTATCATTTTTAGGAGTAATAAAAATGTAATTTTTTTGTGAAATTGTGTCATTTTATTGTGATGTAAGACAACTTTGTTTGTCATTTTATGCTTATTATGAGCAGTATGTCCTTTCATAATAGTATTTGGTACTGAACACTTTTAGCATTTTCAAGACCATATCTATTTTGACATATTTTCTATTTTTCCATGTAATGAAAATTATTCTTATCTTTAAATGTATAAACCCACACACGGACTGGAAGGACTGTGTTAACCACACCATAGAAACTACTGTATGTCTCAGAAGTTAGTTTGAATAGGATTTCCCAAAGCAAGTTCATATCATGGATGTCCTCTTTGTTGGCCGTTGACCTGCGGACCTGAACAGGTAAGGTAAGGCCCACAGCAGCTGCCCTCAGGGCTGCCTGCACAGATCTGTGGTTGGATTAGCCTTTGCTCTGGTGGCAGTGGCGTTGTTTGCTTGGGTAGAAGGCATATTGCTTTGCTAATGTCACAAACTCCGAAGTAACTTTCCTCTTCAGCAGCTTAGCATCTTGACCTGTGGCTCTTTGTTTCAGCTACATTCACTTCTGCTTCGTTCTGTTGTCATCTCTCTGTTTGTGAAGCTTTTTATTTTAACTTTCTTTCTTTTTTTTTCTTTTTTTTTTTTTTTTTAATCTGGTGATATTTTCTCATTCTCTGTTAATGCCAATTTTTCGTGAACTCGTACTCGCGAGAGATGGAATCAACATCTGAGACATGTTGAATGTTTTAGCAGCAGCTACGCTTCATCCATCTCCAGTGCAAGCAACGTTTCATTATCTATTTCTCCGGGAAAACTCTTTGTATTCATTACAAAAGCTGGGTGTCTGTGATTTTTTTATTTTTTTATTTTTAGGTAATATGAATATAAGACCAGTCTTTGGTGTGGATATGTGTACTTCCTGGATGGAATAGCTTGTATGTTCCTTGTCTGAATGACTCAGTCCTTTGTTCCTGGTTGAGGTCCACCTTGGGTCATAAAGACTCCCTAAACGACGCAGTTCATCAGATGTATCACCTTTTGCAGACTTCCCAGCTTCCTGCCTCATTGTTCTTGAGGTTAAAACTTGTATCCTCCTTGAGTGGAAACATTTACTCAAACACATTGTCTATTTTTATTTCAGATGTGCTGCAGGATACACTGGCAACCCACAGCTGGGACAGAGATGTACTGTTGGCAACAATGAAGTCAATGGTACATTTTGTCTTCTGGTCCTTGAAAATGACTTATTCTTTCTCTTAACAATAGTTGCAAAGAGTCCCTTTCATTAAACAGTGTTTCAGTGCTGCTTCAGTAGAGAGTTGGTACATACTGAATACCATCTGCTCTGTTACAGGTAACTGCTACAACTGTGACCAAAGAGGACGTGAGATCTGCAGTGGTGGTGTGTGCCGCTGCAAGGTGACCAAACAAAGACACTTTCTATTCAAGCCATCTCTCGTGTTCAGTCTCCTGGCGTGGACCTTTATTGCCTTGTATCTCATTCTCCTGACACTTCTGTTACAGATGAACGTTGAAGGCTCATCTTGCTCCAGCTGTAAGCCTGGGACCTTCCATCTAAGCCAGGAAAACAAAGATGGCTGCCTGTCCTGTTTCTGCATGGGCGTCACTCAGCAGTGCTCCAGCTCCACTTACTACAGAGACCTGGTAAGGCCTATAATTGCTGCAGGGAGTAAATGCCATAGGGACAGTGCAATGTTATATACTTCAAGAACACATTTAAACCTCTCAACCAAACTAAATGCACGTTTGCACTGGGTAAAGCTGCTACGGAGAGAAGACATGAGTGGGCTAAATTGGGAAGTCTACATCCCAGCCTTAACTGGTTGTAAGCCAATAAGATCACATCAATCAGTGGTGTGACTGATATCTGCCCACGTAAGCAAATACTTCCTACTCTCCCATTTTTAGTGAATAATTGCAAGGATAACTTTGATTTTTTTTTGTGTGTGTGTCCGCTGTTGCATAAGCACTCCATTGTGGTTAGCTCTCTTTGTTAGATTTACTGCAGAGATACAGTCAGTACATGGAATCCAAACACATATTTTGGCATTACTTCAGTGTCTTTCTAGTAACACAAAGTTTTGATTCTTGAAACTTTTAAAGTGCCATTGACCTTTTATTTGTCCCTGAGAGTCAGGGCGAGTTTAGCAACTGAAGTCTAGTTTATTTTTGCCTTTTCACTCAGCCATGCCCCAAGCCCAGTCCACCTGGACCACCCAACCTTGCAGAATTTGGTTTCTCTCAGTGTTTACCTGAAATCTGCAATATTTGTATATAGTCACTCAGAAAACAGACTCAGAGCCTCTCTTGTGATTGTCTCACCGACCCATTGTTGCTGGAGCTCCAGAGAGAAACTTGAGAGAGGAGATGTGGAACTACATTGAGATGGTTTATGGTTCTTAAAACCACAACTATATACCTTATGGATATCAACACTTTGAATAAAACACAAGAAAAGTGTAAAATATGTAAATATATATTAATTGTATTTTTCAAATGTGCTCTTGCAGGTGTCCTCAGTCTTTTCTCCAGGCAACTTCCAGGGATTTGCTCTGGTGAACCGTCAGCGCACCAACCGCATCTCTACTGGTTTCACGGTGGAGGTTTCCACTGAAGGCACTCAGCTGTCCTACAGCAACTTTGACTACCTGGGACAGGAGCCTCACTACTGGCAGCTCCCAGGGGTCTACCAGGGAGACAAGGTCAGTATCAAAGAGCACATCTTACAGCAGCCAAATCAGTGGAGGCAGCCAAAGCAAGACCACAAGCCCCATCGTTGCTGTACATGAGGGGCTGAGCAGCACTCATCTGAAACTTGTAGACCCCTCTTATTCTATTACTGTCTCCATTTTGCTTCTTTTTTCGTACTTCAAACCTCAGCCAATCTTTCTTTTCTAGCAAATTTGTGCAGATTCTGCCTCTGTGTGCAACCTCTATGCCTCCATTTCTTTTAAATCTGTTTTCACAGGACAAAATGTTGTGCATACATTTACAGGCCCGAAAGTTCACTTACATAACATAGCTTTTTTTCTGTGTGTGTGTGTGTTTGCCCCTTTCACTCTTTATAGAAAGATTCTTTATTTACTCGCACGAGACGAGGAAAACAGGTACAGTAATGTCAGGCAGTGGTTGCCGTGCTGTGACTGTAGTTTGGCCATGTGAAATCTAATGTTTTTTTTTTTTTTTGTACAGTGTTGTCTGGCATGTTTTGAAGTAATAGCTGATGTGGCATTTTTAATATACTGAATTCCATATTTTTATGTTATGTGCATATCAGTGCATTATGGATGCACATCATTGTTTTACGGTTTTAATCAGTTTGTCATGTTGACTGAGTTTATTGTGAGAAGCATGATATTTTTACAGCAGTTTTTGCAGCTGAAGGTGACCACTAAGTGTCTCTTCGATTTGAGTACTTGCGTTGTCACGGTGTGTTTTGCACACATAAATTGCTTTCTGCTCCACATCACATGAGCCCTGTAAATGGATTGATCATTAATGGTCCATTAAAGAGCTTCATACAGTTTAACTTTGCTCGGATAACACTGCCATAACATTCCCGAATACCATCAGCTCAGTGATAAGGAAAGTGATCAAAGAGCGTTTGCTTTATCTACATCAATAGAGTGACTCCAACTTGCCAGAGGAGCGGCTAAGGAAGGATGCTTCCATTTGGAGCCTGATGGCCTCAGAACGTAAAGACGCCCACAGATCAAAAAGAGCTAGCCAGGTATTTTGTTTGAACTGCACCGTATAGACTATTGCAGTGAAGGCAACAGCACTCGCACGCCTAATCAGAATAACTGAGGTTTCTGTCATTATGAGCTAACGCACTGAGAGTTTGTGGACATCTATGGAAGGGAATTCCCCGTGGTTCATAGATGTAGCAGCATGGAGGATCACGTCGGTTTGATGAAGGTGTTGCTGAGCAGGTCGCATGTTGTCAGATGTGACTGCGTGTGCATGTGTGTGAGTTACAAAGATCTGAGTTGGCATGCAGAGTCAAGTTTCAGGAAAGTTTCTAAAGCGCAAGAAGTTTTTTGATTGAAGTGTTTTTTTATAGGTGTTATCCCACAATTCACCAGAGCCTAAAAGCATTCATCTAATTTACAGTAAACAGGTTACTACAGTGAATGTACACGTGTTTTTCAATTACCTGCGTGACCTGGTTTCTCTGAGTAACCTGGTTACTTCAGCGCATGTAAACGTACTGATTGCTCCAAGCATCATAGACTCGGACTGAAAAGCATGAGTCAGCATGTCCACCTTTTTACAGTGATGCACAGCAGTGTACATCATGAAGAACTAAATTCTTAAACCCCAGTCTCCGTCATCTTTGACTGTTCCCATGGTTACTGTATCTCCGGTACCCCATTCTCCGCCTCCCTAGGGTGATGTCAGAAAGCTGGATGATGAGGTCTGGGCGCTCTTCTCTAACTTCTCCAATGGACGAGCTGGTTCCCCTCCATTTTTTCCCTCCTCCTTCTCTAAATCCTCCTCCTCTTTCTCGTCCTCTTCTTCTTCTTCTTCCTCCTCTTCTCGAGTCCCCACTCCCTCTTCCTCCTCTTCATCCTCTCGATGGTCTTTACGTAACCTGAGCGCCCCTTCTCCTCCGTCTGGTATCTCCTCTTCAGTTAGGCCAACCAGACCCCAACCCTACTCCCCAGGCCACTCTCCTCATCTGCAGGTACCCTCTGTCAGAGATTTTTATGAAAGGTTCACGGATTGTTTATGAGCCTTTTTTTTTTTTTTTTTTTTCTGGTTCTTGCTCATATTGGTGGTGACGTCTTGTGTTTCTTTTTGGGGTCTGGCTCTGCTGCGGATCAACAGAGCAAGAACAGAGTGAGCAAGACTTCTGCTCGCGCTTCTACGGACAGCAGCAAGGTAGACAGTAGCATGACCGAGTGACTGACTCAGTCTTGGCGTACACACATAGGAAACTTCCATGCTGCCTTTGATAGAAAAGCTTTAAAAGTTAATCAACAACAGATTGTCCTCTGTTTGTTTCGGGTAGTTAATGTTTTGTTCAGAGACTCGTAACAGTACCTGACAAACTTAGATAAGACTGAAGTACTGAAGTAATGCAGAACAGTTTTAATTCATAGTTATGGGTCGTTCACTTAATTCCAGTTATCGACTGGGTGGTATTTTCCTTTGTTAAGCAAATACCCCCCCCCCCCCCCCCCCCCCCCTCACTCTGTGCTGTCACTGTAATTGACCACTTGAGAGTAGCATTGGTTTTACAGTGGTCTGTCATTATACTGTTGTCTGCTTTAAAACTTAAGCTGTCATTTTCACATTATTGACAGTGGAAGTTGTTGTTAAAGTTGTCAGACAAAAGCGCAGCACAACTTCAAACGCTGTTATCAAACTGTCAGCCTGAGTCTTAAATAGCACTTGTACTAGAGAGCATGTACTTAGAAGAGTTTAGCTGTTTGCCACACACATTTGTCCTGAGAGTCTTGTCGGGCTTTACTCTTCTCCATGCTTGCCTGCTTGTACTGCTTCTCTGCCTGCTTATGTTTGTCTCGCTGCCTCTCTCTCTTTCTGTCTCTCTCCCTCTGTGGCTCATTCTCTTGTGCTTCTCCTTCCTCCTTTGCCTCTCTCAGTACGCTCTGGTCTACAAAGGTTTCAGCTTGCACCAGGATGATCTGCTCTACTGGCAGCTCCCAGCGCTGTTCACGGGGGATAAGGTAACTTGTGCTTGAAGCCCCCCCCCCCCGACCCCTGGTCAACCCTTGGAGGTCACAGAAAAAACGTACCTTTAACGCACCACCCCTCAGTCATCATCACACTCCCTTCCCTTTAGTCCCTCACCTGTCCACATTCCCTGTGCCCTTTAACTTTGTCCCAGCCCTCCCTCCTCGGTCCTCTTGACTTCCTGTACTAAATATAATAATGGGGAAATAATTTTCTTTCACTATAACTCCAACACAATGATAGAGCGTATGACTGTTTTGGTCATGGTTTTCAAACACTTTCTGTAACAAAATATCTAAAAGCAAAAATCTTATCAAATGGGGGTCTGTGGTCTAATTTGTGTGAAGTGAAAGTGAAAAAGTTTCAGAACCATTGCCTTAATACATGTTTGGTTTTACCTGCTTGGGTTTCTGTAATTTAACATTTAGGTCAAGAAGTGTTCAAAACACATCTGGGTCATTAAAGGCCCCCTCCAGTGATTTATTATTCTGCTTTCATAAAGTTGGGAGACTTAAAAGAGACATAAAAAATTGCCAAAATCAATGCAGCAGAGGCAGATTTCAGATATTATTCAACTGTTTTCGCATGACGAGTAAACTAAACTTCATGTGTGAAATGGGTGGAGTGGCCCTTTTAAGTGCATTTGCCACACTGACATTTAGTGACATTCATGGTAGTATCACAGCAGCCTGTTTACATTATAACTCTCACATTAGAGCCGAACAATTAATCAAAATATTATCAAACTCGCAATATGGCCAAGTGCAATATCCAAATCACAGAAGCTGATAAAGGTAAAATGTTCCACACCAGACCATAAATTAACCATTGTGGTGCTACAGAGAGACCTCGGCCTATAAATCATTTTCTGCAGACCCAACAAAAATCAAATCATGATTTTTATATTTTTTCTCAGTGTAAATGAAATGCAAAAATCAGCATTCCAACTGAAATTGTGGCTCATATTGCAATCATGAATAATTGCAAATGATTTTTTTTTCTTTTTGATTTTTTTTTGTGTATTGTTCAGCCCCATCTCACACGTTCAAAAGAACTTCTTAGTATGCTTCTTCACATCCTTCTTGCGCACAGGATTTGATGTTACAAAACAGCCTGTGTCGCTCTGTGTTTTTGTTTCATCACGGGAACTGCAGCTGTGTTTGACCTGGCGAGAGATCTAAAGCCTCTTCCTTTGCTTCACCCTGCCTTAGGTGGGTTCTTACGGAGGTAAACTCAAATACACCGTCTCCTACGTGGCTGGTCCAAGAGGAACGCTGCTCGACGATGCTGACGTGCAGATTATTGTGAGTATGCTGACTCGCTTGTTTTCCTCTCGTGGTCACGTGTGTTTGTAGCGTTTGCTCACCTGTCGCTGTTGCTCCCGCAGGGTAACGACATCACTCTGGTGGCTCGTCAGTCCTGGCAGAGGAGGCAGCAGGGCAGCAGAGAGACTCACCGGTTTGAGATTGTCTTCAGAGAGGTGAGCGGCTCAGGGCTGCAGAGTAACATAGACAACAGGAAGTGTTATCAGGAAGCATATTGTATGAGAATAGATGAGAATAGCCATTGTCTTTTTGGTTCATAGGAAAACTGGCGCCGTCCGGATGGCATGCCTGCAACCCGTGAGCACCTGATGATGGTTTTGGCTGATCTGGATGATATCCTCATCCGAGCATCCTACTCTACCGAGATGCGATCCTCCAGCATCTCTGATATCAACATGGAAGTCGCTGTGCCCAACTACAGCGGCTTGGCGCAGGCCCTCGAGGTAGAGCAGTGTCGCTGCCCACCTGGATACCAGGGACTCTCTTGCCAGGTAATTCATCATCTTTTCTGAATTGCTGACTTTAGCAGAAGCAATCCAAGCTGATTTTGCCTCATTAAAATGCTCCCTGATGTATCTGAAATCATAATGTCTATTTTAGGACTGCGCCCCTGGATATACTCGCACTGGAGGAGGTTTATACCTGGGTCACTGTGAGCTCTGTGAATGTAACGGCCACTCTGACTCCTGCCATCCGGAGACTGGCATTTGCACGGTACAACACAGTGTAG
Organism: Seriola dumerili; assembly: GCF_002260705.1. Lineage (NCBI taxonomy): Eukaryota > Metazoa > Chordata > Actinopteri > Carangiformes > Carangidae > Seriola > Seriola dumerili. The sequence goes on along the minus strand of NW_019174723.1, from coordinate 2,513,410 downwards.
ATTACTGTATTATATCACCCTGATGAGACGGACAAATCTCTAAACAATGATGTATTTCACCTTCCAGAGCTGCCTGCATAACACTCAGGGCGAGCTCTGTGAGCAGTGCGCCCCTGGTTTCTTCGGCGACCCCACTGTTGGCACTCCAGAGGACTGCCAGCCCTGCGCCTGCCCCCACACTGACCCTGACAACCAGTGAGTACTGGCACAGATAACAAGACCTCGCATTCCACCTCCATTTTTAGCTCAAGACAAGTCTGTGTCCGGCTCACTTGCTCTTGTTCACAGCAAATTCCATTGTCTTGTAAATTCAGGAGTTTGATTCGTTTCAATTATTTTAACCTGTTTTCTGCCAACTAGCACCAAATATTGCATATTCACTCTCCTGCTCAAGTCATCTGATTCTGTATCCTAGCATTTCAACAGATCAGGGTCAGTGGGGATACAAAATCTTGCCAAGTGCAAGTAAAAAAATTGAAGTATATTGAAGAAATCTTTTAGTGAAATATGAGAATCTCAGCTGCTTCCTGTGCAAATCCACTTGTGTTTTGATCAAGGGTCACATTCTGGTTCCCCTGCTATAATCTGCCTTGCAAAAGATGAATGTGACACTAAATGACTTGGTAATAGGTTCAGCAGGGAATCCGTTGATACTGAACCTAGAATTTAGCTTCTTGCCTGTGTGTGTTCAACTCATGTAACAGGTTCTCCCCTACATGTGAGAGCCTTGGAAATGGAGGCTACCAGTGCACTGCCTGTCAGCCTGGCTACACCGGCCAGTACTGTGAGCGGTGAGATAACCCGGCACTTTCTCTCGATGTTAATGGAATAGTTTCAAGTGGTTGATTTTTGATGAACAGCACTTATTAGGGTACACTGTGGTTAAATTTCCTTTCTATGTTTTTACCATCATCAGTTGTGCTACTGGTTATGTTGGCAACCCACAGGAGAGAGAGAAGTGTCGCCCATACGATGGTAAGGCTACATTTTGTTTTAATAGAAATTTGATTAAACTGTTCTCATATTCAAAAATATACTTACAGTATGTGTGTGCTTGAAATATTTACTGAAGCACAATGAGCTCAAATGAAAAAGACATGAGGGTAGGAGGTCTAGTTTTTTATCAACTTAGACTTCACAGAAGTCACAAGTGAACTGATCTTAACTTCACAGTTTAGATCAGTTCAAGAAGTGTCAGAATATGTAACTTTTTCCATTAAGATGAAGATTTCTTTAGCAGTTAACCACCAGCCAAAAACAAAAGTTGTCATTGAATGGTGTCCACCAAGTTTTGCTTTGTAAAACACATATAAGATGTCTAGTTTACTGCCCAAGCTTGCTTTGTGAAATGAATACTCTCAGAGAGCAATCCTGTGAACAATTTCATCACATTTCCAACATGCAAGCTGCATAATTAATCTTTTTATTATTTACTAATTTATCATTTTTATAATCAATACAAAAGCCATATTTGAGGCCCATGCACGAACACGCCAAAACCCTGTAGGACTGGTATGTTTGTTTAAGTGACAAACAGTCATAAAATGTGACATTGCCACTCTCTGCGTGTAAGCAGTGCTCGCAAAATCGCTTTTGTGAAACCGATCCCTGATGAGTTTATGACCTTTGCACTTTGCAGCTGCAGCCTCCCTGGTGGTGAAGGTTTATCCAGAGAGGGTCTTGGCATCCCAGGGTGGCCCTGTCACTCTGCGGTGTCAGGTGTCCGGCTCTCCTCCGCACTACTTCTACTGGTCCAGAGAGGATGGGCGGCCCATCTCCGGCAGTGCGGACAGACGCAGACAAGGTGAGGGACACACTTTAACCACATGGCCTATGATCATACCTTTTATATCTTAGAAATTGAAATATGTTTGCGCTCCATTTTTTGGTTTTAAATACATTTTTAAAGTTCTGATTTCAGTTATCTTAACACATAAATTGCCTATAATTAATATACATACTGTGTGGGACGACATGTGTGCAGGAGCAGAGCTGTACTTCCCCAATGTTCAGCCGAGTGATGCCGGCGTTTACGTTTGCACCTGCCGAGACCAGCGCAGCACCAACAGGAGCCGTGCTGAAATTGTTGTCACAAGTGAGTATGAGTCTCACTTCCATTTTAGCAAATAGGTTTTTTTCCCCTCAAGCTGCTTATTGCAGCACATGAAATGGATACCATCCCTGGTTTAACTCGAGTTTGCTTATGCACGGATTACATACAGTTTAGTTGACTGTGATGTGGTGCATTCTTTGCATCTGGAGCTTTGCAGGTGTTGGGATAACATATGTGCAACAGTGATGGCAAAAAAAAAAGTTTGCGGTTGTAATAAGGTTATTTTAGCTTTTATATTGATTTTGAAATGGTTTCTTATGTTACCACTTATAATTGATCAAATGAAGTTCACTTTCACTTTATTCAATATTGCAATATTCCAACTGTATTTATGAACTATGAGTATAAATGAATTGTCTCTGCATTTCACCAGGTGTCCAATCCAGACCCATTGAGGTGACAATTGAGGAGCCCAAAGCCCAGACTGTCAGGGTGGGGTCTACTGTCAGCTTCATCTGTACTGCAAAGAGCAAGGTAACACTGGTCAATGATGAGTATTATATTACTTCATTTATTTATTTACTTATTTGAAGTTTTACATTTAAAGGAGTAGTGTGACATTTTGACTTTCTTCACAGGATGTTAGATGAGAATATAGATCCCACTCTCATATACTGTATGTGGAGCTACAACCAGCAGCTGGTTAGCTGAGCTTAGCTTAGCTTAGCATAAAGACAAGGAAAAAGAGATGCCAATCGGTGGATTTTGCTTCTTCTGGACAAAGACAGACCACCTGTTTCCTCCTGCTTCCAGAAAATTAGAGTGTTATTTTTCTCCCATTGCATGCATCTTATGATTCTCCTGCATCTGTCTGCTCACCCTCCCACAGTCACCAGCCTACACCCTGGTTTGGACCCGAATGGGTAACGGGAAACTTCCCAACCGTGCCATGGACTTCAACGGCATCCTGACGATCCAGAATGTCCAGCCCGAGGACGCTGGCGTCTACGTTTGCACGGGCTCCAACATGTTTGCTATGGACGAGGGCAGCGCCATCCTCTACGTGCCAGGTTCGTGATCCTCGGCACTGCATTCCATTCACTCATCACCCCCCCTGCCACCCTACCACTACCAGCTCTGGCTCCTGTAGTTTCCCACCTTAAACTTGAGTCCCCGCCCCCACCCCCACCATCCGCCACCCCTCCCTCCAGCTTGGAATGATGCATGCTTTTCTGTTTGACTGCACTGTAAACACTTAGCTCTGGGTTAACAGCATAATAAGCTTACAGTTCTAACTCCCAATGCTTTTTGGCCTCTGCTGTCAGATACCAACATATAAGCCATGTCTTATTATCATACTGCTCTTCTTACTGCCTTTATTTAACTCGCTCTGATCGATGGATTTTTCTGTGCTTCATATGAAGAAATACAGCTTGTGGGTCTGGTTATAAACTAAAACTGGAGACTACAAATCTCCCAGATAACATATGGGGTTAAGTGTGGAGTTTTAGATTGAAACTAATGGGCACTCTGTGTCATGACACATCCTCTAGACTTGTGACAAATAAGCACTCTTTCGGATCAGTGATTTGTGGGGAACGCTTTCTGACGCCAACGCTCTACTGAATTTACTGCTTTTTTTAAAAAAAGTTTTTATTTTTTATTCTTTCCTCTTTTTCACATTGGTTGAATTAATCGGTGGTGGTTTGGTTGCTTCTCGATTACTGATAGAGTCGCTGTTTGCTGCTTTTTTAAGAGGTTTTACTAGCAGGGTGCTCGATACTGGTGTCTGTCTTTAACTCTGGGCTCATGGTGCCCCCCACCCCCTCCCTCCCATGCCTGAGCTGTAGCGTGTAATGATGAGGAGGAATGTGGATGCCACGACGGGTGCTTAGTGACTCTGCGACTGACATTCAAAGAGGACTTCAGTGTATTCTGGAAGAGAGAAGTAGGAGGAAACCCACTTTTTTTGTGTTGTTCCACTCGATACATTATTCCTTCCTGACATTACCGTCTGCTGTGTTACTCTCTTAATCGTCTCGTTGATGAACGATGAAAAAATGGTGCTATTAGCCATGCAGTCGGTTAAACCTGTATTTGAATTGCTGTTGTACTGCTGTAATACCACTCCTTCATTCCTTTAGTGTCGGCAGAAGTCGGTCCAGTTTCTATCGATTGTTGCTTGTCAGATTTAGTTGGTAAAATATTTAAGAGCTGACTCTTAAAGGGAAAAAAAAGAAGTTTTTTTTAATCCTAATTATGTCAGTAATCAGCTACAATTGTAATATCATGGTCTTTTTATTTACATCCTGTCAATTCTGTTGCCACATTTTGCTTTTTTTTTTTTTTTTTTTTTTATGAATTGACTGAAATATGTTATCCTGAAATGTTTCCATGAAATCAAATATATCAGAAATGTTAGAATTTCTTTTCTTTTTTTTTCAAGGGAATTGGCCATGTGAATGCAATGACTTTGCATGATGTGTGTTTACATTAAGGCAATCTCAAATGTTTTATAAGAAAATATTTTTATATATCTCTTACACCTCAAAAAAATCACAGGTCACATGTTAAATCTTTTTTTTGACATCTGGTCTTCGGGTGCTTTACCATGACTCTGTTGTTTTTTTTTTATTTGTTTATTCTTATTGACTCAAAGGCTATATGATTGCAAATATAACCAAAGGTGCTTCTGTCAAGATTTTACTCATTTTCAAAGTGTTTCTTTTTAAAGGACACCTAACTGATGTAATGTACACGTCACATTGTAATGTATTTATCTTAACTGTGAAAATATTTTGTGAAAAGGAGACAATTGATTAAAGTAATGACACTAGTTCACACTGATTTGCAAAATTTATGGATGGGGCTTATCATCATATGTTATTTTAATCAGTTGAGGATAACCACAAGCTGTATGTCAGCTGAAATAATAAAACTAGTGTTTCAGTGTTTAAAATTGCTTCTTGCTACTAACCTGCATGTCTCATGTGTGGCTATTCTGCTTACCCTCATCTCCCCTTTTTGCTGCCTGTACAGTTCTCATGCACCGTGTGTGTGTGTGTGTGTGTGTGTGTGTGTGTGTGTGTGCGTGTGTGTGTGTGTGTGTGTGTGTGTGTTTGTGCATAATGTGTATCTTGATTTTGAATTCACAGCATAAGGGGCATTTTGGAGCATTGTTGTGTTTTGTTTTCAGTTGATGTTGAGTGCAACATAACCATTAAATGTTACAAACATTATGGTCATTCTAACCAGCACACTTCAGTGCATATGTCAATAATCAATAAATATATCAGGTAAGTGTGAAAATTAAACTGAATGCATGTAACTATGAATTAAATGGCACCAACCATCAGGAGCAAAAGAAATCAATGATGAGCTGAAATTGATATAGGAAAAAATAATTAATTCTTGATGTCCAGGTGGAGCCCATTGAATTCAAGTGCATGATTATTTCTTTTGCATGTTTACATCATGTGTGACTTTTTTTTGGACAAAAACCACAGCGGCCCAAGTTTAGAGATGGATTTAAGTGTCTCTGGGGGGAGATGGAAGGTAAACTGCTGTTACCCTGGAGAACTGACCTGTCAGTTTACCTGTTCCCTCCCCCCTTCCCTCCCTCCCTCCCTCCCACATCTCCAGAGGCCTCACAGACTCAGATGTTTTACACAGCCTATGAAATGTTTGAAGGACACAGAAAGCGTAAGTTCCACATGGGCACGGTTTCCTCTCTGCCGGGCTCCACTGGAGAGGCGGACCCGGCCTCTCCCTCTATGTGTCATGCATGCACTTCACCTTCCGCAGCATGGATAGACTGGTGGCCTGGTAGCGCCCATGTACAATCAACCAAGCAGCTCTGAGAAACACACCCTCTACTCACCTTCACACACACGATGGCCCAGAGCATCTGTGTTGTCTAATGTCCTGTCAGTCCGTCATCTTTAGTTGAATCCAGATCTAAAGATGGATATTTGTTTTCAGTATATTATTATATAAGTTATCATGTTCCTGTCCTTGTTAGAGACGAAGCTTATAAGATTGTACATGAGCATTACTGGCTCCCAGCTGGCTCTTCGGGTTCATCGGGGTCCATCACTGCAGGAAAAAGTGCATGTTAATTCTTGCGGGCAGCTCCTTATGAATGTTGAGGCATCTGTCTATTATTGCAAATAGTCCGAACTGTAAAAGTTGCACTTCACAGAGCTCATATTGTAGATGACAAATAATTGAATTATTGATTACTCTGATATTGTAGGAAAATGTCTCTAATTTGGACAAATACGTCAAAAAAGCCTGTTTTTTTCATGAATTAATTTGTTATATAAAAATCTATATGACATAATAAAACTTCACTTTAAGTTGATGGGATTACATTATCCAGCAACCTTCCGTTTTACGTTAGGGAATTTAATCGCTCTTTAACCCATAAAAAGAGACATTTTGTTTCATCTTGCCAAATGATTAAGTCTGGCAGTTATTCCATTATCAGGTGCTAGATGCTTACAGTTTGATTTTGTGTGACAGTGTCTCCACATTCAGAGACAAGAGATGTTCCTTCCTCCTTCTCTTTGCACTCTGCTCTTTACTTCTTCTCCTCTGGAAACATGCTGTCATCTGGGCTTCAAACATCATACTGTGCTTAATACATCCCATCACACCCTTATTACATCATTAGCTGAATGCGGGTAGCAGAACGGTGTCCAATGCGACAGGGCAGTGTTTCAATGAGTCACACAGATGGAATAACACGGTAAATGTGATATTAATAGATGAATGTCGAGCTATTTTTCAAATGTCTTGACTTCATACATAAAAATCATAAAATATACTGTATGTTCCCTCACTGCCTCCAGTGGTATCTAGGCATGAAGGTATTAATTTTATCTGCTCAGGTTTAGAGATATCTCTTTGCTGTCATGCAAACACAATGGAGGTGGATGGAAGTACTTTCTACAAAAGAAATCGTCCCTATAAAACTGCCGACAGTATGAGTAGCATATTATCACAAGTATAACAGTGACCCTGTTTCTGCAGAGACACATTACTGCTCAATTCTCTGCCATGCTAGCAGTGTAGTTCTGTGGAGGTCCCAGGCTAAAATATCTCAACAACTATTGGAAGTATTGCCATTACAATTTGCACTGGCATTTGTGGCCCCCAGAGGATGAACCCTGTCTTTGGTGATCCCCCAACATTTCATTTATTACATTTCAGCAGTGACTCAAAGTTTTCACTTATCTGAAATATCTCAACCCCTACTCAATAGAATGGCATACATTTTGTACAGATGTTCATGGTCGCCAGATGATTTTTCATGAGGATTTTGGTGATCCCCTGACTTTTCCTCTAGGTTTTGAAGGAAATTTATCAACAATTACTGGATGGACAACCATGAAATCTGGCACACACGTTCATGACCGCTTCAGAATGAATAACTTTGTTGATCCCATAATTTTTCATCTAGCACCATCATCGGGTCAAAATTTAAAAATTTTTCCAATACCTTGGTTTATGATGAATGACGTACTATCAGCTTCAGCTCTACTTTGTGTTAAGTGACAGTTAGCATGTTCACATGCTAAATTAAGATGCTGAATATAAACCTACCTGCTAAATATCAACATGTAAGCATTGCTGATCAGATTTAGCTCAAAGTGGAAATTAGTCTTTTTAGTTTAGTTTTTTTTGTATATGTATTATTTTATATTGTTTTCGGCAGTGCAAATTAAATTCTGTTCACCTCCATACCTCCCTACTGAGGTGAAGGCAGTCAGATTTGTCAAAACCTGGACAGATGAAACCAAAAGTATCTGCTTGGTTAGATACCAGCAGAGGTAGTGAATGTGGGTGAATCGACCCTTTCAGTTTCATCACCTGATGCAATCCATCATAGATCCTTACAAAACACATGACAGAGATTCTTCAAAACACCCACAGTATATAATCAAATCATTTCTCGTTCTTAAAGGTTACACGTGTGTTGAGTGTAGACTTTCGGCCATCGTGTCTGTCCCACAGAGGACGATGAAACTGCTCTCTGCCCTGGAGTACTGGTGTTGCTAAGGTCAGAGAGTCACAGCTCGGCCCAGGCTACAACAGCCTCTGAAGTTTTCGGCCTGCTTAGATAGCCTCATGCTCCTCCCTGCCTACTGAAAGAGGCCTTTCTTTTGCTCTGTCACCCTGGGATCATACGGGATTGAATACGAAGTCTAGCAGCCAGCCAAACTGGCGCAGACAGTGGTATGCCCAGAGGCCATGCCAAGGCGTGCCTGCCACATCTCATCTGTTTTGTCTGCTCTGAGGATGTAGACTGCCAAGGGTGACAGTGGGGGCACAGGCAGAGGCCATCACAGTCTAGTCAATTCATTACGCACAGCTTATATATGATGCCCAAGCAGCATTGAGAGTCATGACAAGTTTTCATTACACTCCATCACTTTACCAATAGACCAGTCGGCATTATCACTTTACTTTATCGCTCTGATAAGTCTCTTCTTTGAGCTGCGTTTGACTGTTGTGTCTACTTTTGTAGCTGGTGAGGGGGCCCAACCTGTGGCCACCATTACTCCCTCAGTGCTGAATGTCCAGCAAGGCCAGAGGGCAGAGTTTCGCTGCACAGTAACTGGGAACCCAACCCCCGCCATCGAATGGATCGGTACGACCAGTTTAAACTCCACTTTTGTATAATTTGGTTGAGCTAATATCATATTAATTTGAGTGGACAGTTAGTTTGTTTTAGTTAATCATACTTAAGAAGACTTTTGAGAAGATTCTGGGAAATTCAATTAATTACAAAGTCATAGACATTCATCGGTGTGTGCAAAATTTCTCCTTGAGTGACCAGGTGTAACTGTGATTATTACAGGAGGTCCAGGGAACAGACTGAGTCCCAGAGCGGTAATACGAGGTGGCATACTGACCTTCACAGCAGTGGACCCAGCTGATGAGGGAGAGTACACCTGCAAAGCCCTGAACACTCATGGCGAGCACACAGCGCGGGTTTCCCTCTTTATACAAAGTATGCTCCGTGTTTATGTGTGTGTGTATTTGTGGAGGAATGAATGTGTTTACACACTGACATTGTGGGGACTTGTCCACTTTTTGGGGACACAATCTACATTATTAGGTTTTAGGGTTAAGACTTGGTTTAATGCTAAGGTTAGGTTAAGGTTAGGACAAGGGTTAGGGATAGACATGTAATGGTTATGGTTAAGTTAGGTAGGTTAAGGTAAGTTTTCCCCTTACGTTATGGAAACAGGTGATCGTGGGGACCTCACATATAAGATGAAAACATAACACTTAATAACACAAGATCTTTTTCTAAAAACCATAAAAATCATCTCATCAGAATGAGACTGTCCCACCTATTTTCAATGGATTCTTAGAGGCTCAATGATTTTTTTGAAAAACAACTAGCTTTAAACAACAGAAGCATCTCATGTCACCATTTTTGTAACCTGATCAGGAATTAAATGCTCTCTTTAGCTTATCGTCCTCTTGCTTTAAAGTGACACTATGCAACTTTTGAAAAAAGAACGTTGAATTCATAATAATTAAAACACACACTTAACTCAATTCAATACATTCTTACTTGGTCTGGTATTGTAGTTGGTAGCTTATGATAACTAACATTAGCTAAAGTCTTGTCTGTTTGTACTATTATAACACTACATTTTACCATATCACAGTTAAGCATCTCAAAGTTATGTTTTTTGGGGGTTTTTTTCTGTCAAGCTCAAGATGTTGTGGTGTACATAATATATTTTGTCATTGAATGACCACGATGCACTTTTTGGTCAGAATCTAACCCAAGTGGCCTAGGCACCCAGCCCCAAGTCCAAGTCAGTCCCCAAAATGTTGAAGTCCATGAGGGCGACACCTTGAGGTTGTACTGCCGTGCATCTGGATCACCCACACCGAAGCTCACCTGGCTGAAAAATGGAGGACAAATCCCTCCACAGGTGAGACGTCCCCCGTTGTCTCAGTACCTGAATGGTGACCTAAACGTGGATTGATTTACATATTGCTGTATCTCTACCTTGCACCTCAAGGTGTGTCCGGTGCCGATGGTACTTCATCATACTATGTCAGTTTTTATGACTGTTTCAGCATTTTGACCACTTACCTTTATTTTTTCCCTCCCTTCTGTTTGTCTCCTCCTCCCCTTTTTTTTTTGATCCCACCCTGTTCTGACGTTTACTCAGGCCATTCCCTCTCACGGTTTCCATCAGTTTAAAAGCAACAGTGTCGATGTGTTACAGAGACGTATTGAGGAGCTGCAGGTCTGTCCATCTGTCCGATGTCTGTCTGTCCTGTCTCATAGTTCACATCCATTGTCCTCTACTGACCTCGTCTTCACACATTGTCGACTAAGTGCATGATCAAACGTGTCCTTGATTCACACCTTGTAAACCCTGTTAATTTACATCAGCTGCTCACTAAGTCCCGTTAGAGCTGGTGCCAAATACATTAAAATCATCTAGCTGGGTCTGGTTGACGTCTTGGTGTACTTGCATGCAGTTCTTGTTTTTTATGTTGCGTTTAATTAATGAAGGTGTTCCATAGTCTTTTGTTTTGTTCTGTCCACATCAAAACCATCCCTGACGTGTTTGGGCTCTCAGCACCCAGTTGACCCTCATCATTCCATTGAGTGTATTAACAGGACTAAGTATACAGTAGGTACTGTAGGTATTTCAGACATATTTTTCTCCGTGCCAGGCGCAGCCCTCTGCCCCCACGCCCCAGGGGTTTTTTTTGTGTTAGTCTGGTTTCTGCACGGCCCTCCTCGGCTCGGCAAGGGCTCCGGGGCCTGTTTAGTTCTGCCTCAGAGAGCCACTGCGTTGTGTCAGCCTTTCCCAGGGGGAGCCGGGCTCTGCCGTGCGACCACGCAGAAATTCTGTATGCTCTAGCAAACGGCTTGCTTTGAAAACTCGTCAATGGGTTCAGACACACATTGAGCCAAGGCCCGCCTCAGCCACTGCTCGGTTTAGCCTCCCTCACGGTTGAATGGGCCGGAGCTAAGCAGCTTTGTCCATGGATGCCCCAACACCCCCCGGATACAGTAATCCCTCCCCAGACCCTCCCCTCCTGATTCCCCTCCCCTCTGAGGTGTTTCCAAACTTTATAAAAGCTAATTTTCAGCCTTGTTGGGCCTCTGACTGCCATGTGGAGTAGTATACAAACAAATCAACTTGTTGATTACTCATGGGACAGAAAGACATGAACGTTCTTAAATATGAGTGTTGAAATTGATGCAGGGTTTGGGTTTTTACTGTTTGCTCTGAGGTATTTGATTTGTGGATCTTTTGACTTCTGCGAATCTGGCTAGTGATTAGATTTTGCAGTTAAGATATTCTTTTTTTTTAATGCTTATTGAGTATCTTCTGGCTCAAATCAATGTGTCACAAACTGTCAATTCTAACTTCATTTTTACAATCATCAATCATTAATTCTTTTAGCATAAAGATAATAATAGTGTAGTACATGTAATTATCACAGATCACGATTTATTAACAAATTAAAACCACAACAATCATCATAGAGATGTTGGCACTACTTTGTACAAAGTGAGTTTCACGTGCAAAGTATTGTGCCATAGAAATCATGAACAAAAATCCATTTAGAGAGCTACTGAACTGTAGCAATAACAGCTCTTGTCTTGTCTGTAAGATCTACACTGTGGTGCTTTTGTGTCGCTATTAGCTAGTAATGTCATAATGTCATATTCCTGTTGTTTAAAGGGAAGCAAGACAGGTAAGTGATCTAATTTGTCTTCAGTATAATTATCTGTGTAAGTTATATCTTTGAAATGTAATGCTCAGTGCTGTGTGTCATGGCAGGAAAAGGGGCGATGTGATTGAGATTGAGGTTTTCTAATCTGCTCCCTTACTGATGTGTCCTCTCCAGGCCCGCATGGAGCGCACCGACATCGGCACTCTGCTCATCCCCAACATCAAGATGTCCGACTCAGGCACTTACATGTGTGTTGGCAGCAACAGCATTGGCTCGAATAGCGCTCCAATCAAAGTGACGGTGCTCAAAGGTGAGATGGTTCGACTGTTGGTGATTGACTCAGAGGTTCCAATTTGGTGTCCATGGGAACATTTCAGGTGTCATATTTTGCATTGAATTAGAGAAAACATAATGTGGTGCATATGTTTGTGTTTGTACAGCGGACCATATCTCATCAGTGGTCAGCATCCAGCCATCTATAGCTGATGTCCAGGAGGGCCAGAACCTGGAGCTCAACTGTTTGGCCCCCGGAAATCCTCCTCCCCAAGTCACCTGGACGAGAGCCAGTGGACGCCTCTCCTCCAACCACCAGGTAATCACACAAAAATGGAAAATGCATGTTATTTGTGTCAGAATCACTGCACAACACTGCCACTGCAGTTTGAAGCTTATTTAGCATTGGTGGAATGTGTCAGTACATTTATCCAAGTACTGTTCTTCTCTTACTGTTGAGTTATGTGTGCTTTACTTAAGTATTTCTATTTTATGCTACTTTATACTTTCACTCCTCTACACTTCAGAGAGAAATGTTTTGCTAAATCCTCTGCTTTTAACTCGCAACTATAGTCACTGGTTCCTTTGCAGACTTATAACTTATAAATGATGCATGATATGATGCATCGTTATAGATTCAACCACCCAACAGTGTATAAAGTAGTTAAAATTAGCTCCACCTCAGCCAGCTGTGATATTAAAATACTGCTTATGTGTCAGTGGTTGACAGTGAGCTACTCTGCCCAACAAGTACTTTTATATTTGATACTTTTTTGTAAATTTTGCTGATAATACTTTTGTATGTTTGAATGCAGTATTTAGCAGAGTGGTATTTCCTCTTACTAATTTAAAAACCCACTTTTTTGTTTGAGTGTATTCATGTTTCCTGTTTATTCCCAAATCATATTCTTTATTGTTGGTTAAACTAGTATCATATAGACTTGAGTAGCAGTAATGGTGGTAACAGTAGAAATATTATGAGTAATAAAAGCTATAATACTTTCAGTATTGTAAGGGTCTCCATTCCTTTGTGCAGGTTCTGGGCAGTCAGCTGCGGATCCTGTCAGCCTCTCCAGAAGACTCAGGAGAGTATATCTGTCGGTTGCAGAGCAACACTGGAAACCCAGGCTCTCATGTCCACCAGGCCTCTGTCTCTGTGTCTGTCACTTCATCTTCTTCACGTAAGTCAGTCAACACTTTAAGCCTTATGGATGTTATGTGGACATGTCTTGCTTTGTGGACTACACAAATGGTTTTTCACACTGCAACAGAGTGCAACACAATAAACACAAGAGCCCGTTTGTTCTTTTTCCATGTGTTTAATCCCGCTGTACTCTGCTGTGCTTGAGGTTGGGCAATTTACTCTGACTTTGACGGTCATTTCTTTCTCACTGAGGAAATTAGACTTGATGGCAGCATCAGTCACAGGCTGGGAGAAACACATTAATGGCAGGGCATTACATGGCAGAGTGTTGTTCTCAGACTAACACTGCCTCACTTCATGAATGAACTTTCCAGTTGTGCTTTCCAGTGTTGCCCAGCGTGACCTCAGATTGAATGATTTTCCTCGCTACTGTCCCATGATCTCATCCTCATTCACTCCTTCCTGGACCTCAGAAGAGTCTGAGTTTTAAACTGCTGCCAATGAAGCCCGTAGCCACATTGGATTGCAATTTGTTACTTCAAGTGTCTGTGAATGATATGTCAGCGTAATGAAGTGAGATCATGAACAAATCTGTCCAGAGCCTTAAAAAGCTGCCGGTTTCTGCTGCAGGTCTTCAGAGTCCAATCATCGCCATTGAGCCCCACAGTGCTGCAGTGCGTGTGGGGGAGTCAGCTAGCTTCAGGTGCAGGGTGTACAGCGGAGCCCAGCCTGTCAGACTGGAGTGGAAACTGGCCAGCAACCAACCGCTGCCAGGTAATAATAACACACACACACACACACACACACATACACACACGCTCAGCTGCCTCTGAGGAATAAGCCTGCTTAATGAGTTCTGATTTTATGAAGTCATTATTTACAAGCAATTACAGTCCACCCATTAAGCACTCCTCTGTTACTTCTTTTAATGACTGTAATGACTAATTGAGAACTCTCTCTCATCTCTTTCTCCTAGACTTGCACTGACATTTTTGCATTAACTAAAATTTTGCATGACATTAGCTAGAAGGGCACTCAGTGGGTGCAGACCAAGGCCAATGTCAAGCAACATACTTCATCAGACTTCAGAGAAAAAAAATTCTAATTCATAGCAAATGATCTGCCCCCAAAATTTAATGGGTTCTTCCCTGGCTCTCGCCCCACCCCCCCACCAAGTTCAGTGCAAATCAGTTCAGTACTTTTTGCATAATCCTGCTAACACATCAGACACAGGTGAAAACATAACCTCCTTGGCAGAGGTAATAATATCTGGTAAGATTTCATGACATGATGGCTTTTATTCTGGTCTTTACTTTATAGTATGTGTTGAATAAAGACAGTACATTTAATGTATGTTGTATCCAGTCATTTCCTTCAGTCTCAAATTTGCACCCTCACACTTTCATGTGATCATTTTTTTCTAAAAGGGCTTAAATAAATTTGACTGCACAAGGCTGGTCATTGTAAAATTCCTAGATTTTAATTAGCAGTCTTCAGCTTAGGTTCTCTTAGACGGTTTTTGAGTATCTTCAAGAGTTAGCTGAAACCTAAGATTGAGAGCTACTCAACATGTCTTAAAAAGCCACTCCAGCAATTAAGTTTCACTCCTATATTAAGTTGGAGGACTGAAAAGAGAGAAATTTAAGCTTCAAAAACACTTTTCAACATCTCAAGCCAAGGCAAAGATCATCAGCGTAAACAGGGTTATTTATTAAAACTTCAGAGAGCTTCCTCCGGGAGCAGAATACATTAGACAACTGTTTTCACAGGCTGAGCAGTATCAATACATGACAAGTAAACTGAACTCCCCTTTAAGCTTCATAAGTCTCCTGCGGTATCTACAGCAGCTCTGATTGTTGCATTTGCTCCCCTGTTCCGCAGATAATGTCAAAGTCGGCCCTGATGGTTCTGTTATCACCATCACCAGCGCGCGCCCTATCAACCACGGTGCCTACCGCTGTGTGGCGAGCAACCCGTTCGGCATCACTCACACCATTGTGTCTTTGATTGTCAAAGGTGAGTCACATGCACATCATGTTGTAAACAGGAGGAATCTTCACGAAGGGTTCCCTCTAGTGGCTGATCAGAGACATGGTCGTGTACTAGTATTTTGTACCTGTACTCTCAGAGATCCCTGTGGCCACCGTCACCCCCGTTGGACCTGTGCGCGTCAGAGTGGGCGAACCCATTAACCTGGAATGCCAGGCGTCAGGAGAGCCACGCCCCTCAGTGTCGTGGCACCGGCTGGACAGCAACCGTAAGACCATGCTGAGCAGCCCTGTACCCATGGAGTCCAATGCAGTCATGCAGGTACGGATCATGTCGTATTGTTGCTTCTGTGTTGCTATTTAAAGACTCGGATTCATAATCGGTCATTGAAATCAGCCTTTTTTTTTGGTTTTGTTTGTTTTGTATCTTGATAGCGAAATATATCAATTTTCCTCTTGTGCAGATACTCGTGGCACGTCCAGAAGATAGTGGCACATACGTGTGCACAGCTCGCAACAATGAGGGCTCTACGGAGACCAAGATAGAGGTGGTTGTTGAGGGAGGCTCTCAAGTTCCATCAGTGCCCAGAGGCTCCGTTCCTGAGCCACTGATGATTGTGGTGGAGGGACAGACTGCGACACTGCGCTGCGAGGCCCACGGTAATGACTAAGAAAAATGTCATTTGAGTTCACTTGAATGTGTTATGTTTTGTCTTCTTGTGTCACTTTTTCATGTCGCATCACTTCACTCTATGAAAGAGAAACATCTTTATTGTAAATGAAAGTCAGAAACTGGCTTTTCAAAATGAGCCAAGCCAAGGATTTATGTTTTACTCTCAACTTTGCTTCTCTAGGTTTCCCCTCACCAACAATCACCTGGTCCAAGCTGCGGTCTCCTCTGCCTTGGAGACACAAGGTGGTGAACAACAGCTTGGTGCTGCCCAACGTGGGCCGGCAAGACTCTGGAGAATACATCTGCAGTGCCACCAACAACATGGGCACCACTGACGTCACCATCATGCTAGATGTAGAAAGTGAGTGTTGTTGTTTTTTTACATTTAAAAGAAAAAAAATCTATTCAGCTTTATTATTTTTAAATATAGTATCCACTGAACAGAAATTCCTTCTTCATGTTTCATGTTGCTCCCAAGAAAACAAACAAACCCAATGATTTTTTTCCTCCTATCTTTAGCTCTTCCTTATGCCACATCTGTGCCTGATGATGTGGCTGTGCGTGTCGGCGAGGTGATCAGGTTGCAGTGCCTGGCCCACGGCACTCCTCCTTTAACCTACACTTGGACCAAGCTGGATGGAAACCTGTCCCCGAGGGCTCAAGTTAGCGGCGGGGATCTCCAGATCAACCTGGCCGCTGCCGAGGATGCCGGGAGCTACAAGTGTGTGGCCAGCAACAAAGTGGGCAACAGTGAAGTGGTCGCCAAAGTCACAGTCAGATGTGAGTTTGCTGATAATATGATGATTCGACAAGGTTTAACATGTCATAAAGATAGTTGGCAAATGTTTCAGAGTATCTAAAGATCCATGAAGGAGTGTGCGCAGTGATATTCCTGCACCGCAACAAGACCTAAAATACATCTCTGTCGTTCCCCTCTGTAGCTCCTCTGGCGGTGCGTGTGTCACCCCAGGTTGAGGTGAAGGCCCAGGGCAGCGCTGTGGAGTTTACCTGCTCAGCAGCAGGTGGAATAGAAACCAAAATTGAGTGGCTGAAGGAAGGAGGCGCCCTGCCGCCAAACCACCACATCAAGGATGGAGTGCTCAGGTGACTCATAAGGCTCTGTGCTGGGTTGTTGGAAATAGGCAACAGTACAAGACAAAAACAGCTCTGAATGTTTGGATACGTATGATATTTAAGGATCAAATGCATCAAATGCAAGTTTGCATATTTAATATATACTACTCTTTTTTTTTTTAATGCTAAATTATTTGAGCATGGCACCTTTTAGCAAAAGTTACTCAAACAGGAATAAATAGCACTTTTGTAAGGGACTGTTTTCAGCTAAGGATTTGGCGAGCTAGCAAGTATTTAGCAACAGGACGGTTGGTGACCGTTGGGTCAACTCAAAAAAAACTACAGTGACTAAACATGTCATCCGGTGCAACAGTGAGACTCACTTATGGGTTTTAATAGGTGTTGGACAACAATGAAAGTCTATAGCCCCAGAGGAATAAACTATATCAGGCTTCGGCTACACAGAGAGTACTTGTTTGGAGAATACATTTATTGTTGGTTTTGGTCTTTTCATGGATTGTTTTGGCCATAAAAATGTAGAATATTACCAGACTTATCCTTTAAATGGGTTAAAACATTTAAATCTACTGATAAAATTCCTTAAATGTGTAATATGTAAAGTAAAAACGGAACCATGACTTGTTTTCATGTGTAATTTAATGTCTCTCCGTAGGATTGAGAACCTTGAGCAGAGCAATGAAGGTGTTTATATCTGCAGAGCGAGCAGTGTGTATGGTCAGGCCCAGGACACTGCCAGACTGACCATCCAAGGTCTGTAGAATTTACTGCAAATATAGTAATGTATATACAACTTAATCAAACACAATATAACTCCTTCCTGTTTTTGTCACATTTCTCTTTTTTTTCCCCACAGCCCTGCCAAAGGTGATGATCAACGTGCGTACCTCGGTGCAGACCGTGATGATTGGGAACTCTGTGGAGTTTGAATGCCAGGCTGTTGGCGACCCGGAGCCCACCGTCAAATGGAGTAAAGTAGGCGGGGCTTTGCCAACTCACATCATGGTGAAAGGCGGCATGCTGAAGATCGATCAAGTGACGGAGGCCGACGCTGGGCAGTACCGCTGTACCGCCACCAATGACGTAGGCTCAGTACAGTCCCAAGTGGTCCTTAACGTTCAGTGTGAGTAATCCTTAAAACCGTCCACAAATGCACAACTGATCTCTTGTCACTATCCTCATTGAAAATCCTTTGCCTCTTTGCACAGCCCTTCCTCAAATTGCTGCGCTGCCAGAAACAAAAGAGGTGACAGTCGGGTCTGATGCAGTCTTGCCCTGTGTGGCCTCAGGATATCCTGTGCCTGAAATCAAATGGTCCAAGGTAAACCACAGTCCAGGAATTCCTTGTAGTACTTTTTTAAATTTGTAGTACTGTTTACTGTCTATAGTCCAAATGCTTGCCAACTCATCTGGCTTGAAGAGAGTAAACATTTTGCTGATGCTGATTGTGTTTACTGTATCTATTTCTTCATCTAGCTGGAAGGAGAGCTTCCTCCCAAGTGTTTCCAGGAGGTCAATGTGCTGACGGTCCCTCGCATCACCCATGACGATTCTGGGACATACGTCTGCACCGCCTCCAACAAACAGGGCAAAGTGGAAGCCTTTACTACACTTATGGTTCATGGTTAGTATGCGGAGTGGACAGCACAGTAGGAACGGAGGTTTTAAGTAGGAACTACATATTTCTCTGAATCTAACCATGAGATTGTCTGCTTTTTCAGAGAGAGTGATGCCGTACTTTGCCCAGGAACCGTTGTCTTACCTCACCCTGCCCACCATCAAAAATGCCTACAAGGCTTTCAGCATTAAGATCAACTTTAGACCAGACAATGTTGATGGTAAGGAAGCACACCCTTAAATCTTCTTGACAGTTTAATTGTACATTCTACTATGTTTAATCTTGCAGTGCGGTAATCTATATGTCATATTTCCTCATGTATAATTTTTACTGCGTCTTGTGTCCCCTCCCCTCTCTCCCTCACCTCTCCCTCTCACCCACGTGGTGGGAAGGTCTCATATTGTACGCTGGTGAGTCTCAGTGCTTGAGAACCACAAGGAGCTCAAGGCTGATGTTGGCAGTGCTTCTTTCTTTTTGGCTGCATCAGACTTTCACATAATGCATCCAGCTCAGAGCAGATTTAGGGGCTGTGAAAGAGATGCAGTGTGGTGCATGGCCTACGTTTTTTTTTTTTTTTTACTGTACAGGCTGTTCGGTCATGATCACAAAGCCACTTTTAGGAGTATTACAGTCATCGGCTTAATAAAAGCTTGGTTATAAATCTCCTTTTACTTCGTAGTCTACTTTATCAGCTTCTGCGCTGCCTACGGAGCAGAACTGCTGCTTCGAATCACAGTCCATATATGCTACAACTATATAAATGCAATGCTACACACGTGTCTTATTTAAGCTTCGGTACAGTTCCAAGTGAGCGAAAGGAAACACAAATAGCCTTTGCAAGTAGTAATTGGCTTCTTTTTTTTTTTTTTAACCTACCCGCAGTTTGTGGAGACATGACAGCAAAATAGAAAAGACACAAAGGAAAATATATGGCTGTTATTCTTTATATTAACAGTTTAATATTTTTCTTCGACTCGCAACTTATCTGTGACTTTGGATTTTTGCCGCTCAGTCCATCAGGTAACAAACTGCAGAAAAAAGCTACAAATTCATTGCAAAAGCTATTTGACTTGATGATATTCATTTAAAGGTCTGACACAAAAATATGTGCAGCACATCCCGGGTAAGCTTACTTACACTTTACAAATCAACTGTGTTGCACATTTATGCAGACTGCTCTCTCTCTCGTGGTCAGAGCTAGAAATAGACAAATAGATGTGAAAGAGGGCATGTTCCCACTTCCCCGTGAGCCTGTGTGGCTCGTGTAAGCATGTAAATATCCAGCATGTGGAGAAAGAAAAGCGAGGACTAGTAGTATAAATCTAACTGGTTGCACTGGGCAACCCAATGGTCGGATAGCAGGTTATAATCTGGCTTTGGTTGGCTTTAAACCTGCCTCGCCATAGCATGCTGCTTTACCGTTAAAGAGTTTATCTTGTATGTTAATGATTCCATTACAAGCAATGTCCATCCTAACAAGTCACTTCCACTTATATATATATATATCCATATATTTCTATACAGTGTAAAATCTTGATTTTCTTGAGTGACAAATTCTACCACTGGAATCAAATGATTAAGGATCATTGCAACAAAATGCAACAAAAATCAGTTGCATTGTCTTGAGACAAAAAGGAAACTTCTGGAAGATTCTGCTTGATTACTATAATAAAACTGGCAGATTTATTGAGTTGTTAAGATGGATATTATTGTATGGTGATCTAGGATCATATTTGTAGTAGTTCTCACTAACCCTGTTTTTGTGGTGTAGGTATGATCCTCTACAATGGCCAGAGGAGGACCACAGGAGCCGACTTTATCTCTCTGGGACTTGTGGGCGGTCGCTTGGAGTTCAGGTCGGTTTATACTTTATATTCTTTAAAGTTCTAAATGACTTGTGTATACAAAAAATGAAAAAGTGAAAATACAGCATCATGAAGCCTGTCGATGATCATCATTTTTAAAAAATCTGTTGTGTTGTCTCAGGTTTGACGTGGGCTCCGGCATGGCCAGTATACGTGACCCCAACCCTATCAAACTGGGAGAGTTTCACACCGTCGAGCTCTATCGCAACCACACCCTGGGCTACATTATTGTAAATGGAGGGGAGCCCATCAACGGCAGCTCACAGGTACTTATGTAACTCCTTCTCCCACCCATTTGTGTTTGATGAACTCAGTGATTCATACAGTAAACGCTCATTTCCTCTCCTCAGGGCAAGTTCCAGGGTCTGGATCTGAATGAGGAGCTGCATGTGGGTGGATACCCTAACTACACACTCCTCGCCAAAACCGCTGGCATTAAGACCGGGTTTGTTGGTAAGACGTCACTCAGTAAGGATAGAAATATAGTATAGAGAAAACATTTTTTTCTGAGCGTGCTGAATTGTCATCGCTGAATATTGGTACTGTGCAGGCTGTATCCGTCAGCTGGTCATCCAGGGTGAGGAAGTCATCTTCAAAGATCTGGACCGCAGCTCTACTGGCGTCACCAACTGTCCCACCTGCAAAGATCACCCATGCCAGGTCAGTTATATCCATCCACTCGATGCATTTGTAGTGACTGGTCTGTGTTTAATTCCTTAACATCAATAAGATTTCTCTCATGTTATTCAGAATGGCGGCAGGTGTGAGGACTCGGATGCCAGCTTGTATAAGTGCAGCTGCCCCAGAGGATTCACCGGAAGCAACTGCCAGCACCACTCATCCCTGCACTGTCACTCAGGTACATGTGAATCTCCACAGCTAAATTAAAGTAATAACAGGGTAGCTTTATACTAGTAGATAAGAGAAATGGTCTCTTGACCTTTTGTTACCTGAATCCCCACAACAGAGGCCTGCGGACCGGACGCCACTTGCATCAATCGCCTGAATGGCCTGGGCTACGACTGCCGCTGCCATCTTGGCAAGTTCGGAAACAAATGCATGGATGGTAAGACGGGAAATCAATCACCCTCACCTCCCATAAACATGACATAGTTTTAGGTATTTTCCAGCTGTTATGTCCTGTTAATATTCCTCAAGAAACTAAATCTTGATGCATTTTCCTCCTCCTTTGCCCTTACTAGGAGAACTGGTGACCACTCCACTGTTTGATGGGGAGGAGTCATATATAGCCTATCCCCCTCTGACCAACATCCACGATGACCTGCGTGTTGAGTTGGAGTTCAAGCCGGTGGATAGAGACGGCCTGATGTTCTTCTGTGGTGGGAAGAAAATGAAGGTGGAGGACTTCGTCGCCATCTCCATGGTGGACGGACATGTAGAGTTCAGATATGAACTGGGCACAGGTGAAGTTGACTATAACTGTGCAAAACTGAATTTCTCTACATCTAACCCTAGTACAACTACATCCCTGTTTATTAGGTAAATTGTCAGAGCAAGTAAAATATCTGTTGACCTATCTTCATTTTCAGGCCAAGCAATCCTTCTCAGTGCTGAGCCAGTCTCTCTGGGCCAGTGGCACAGAGTCGTGGCCGAGCGGAACAAGAGGGCCGGCCACCTGAGGGTCGACCAAGGCCAAGTGGAGAGGAAGACATCTCCAGGAAAAGCCCAGGGCCTTAATATCCACACCCCCATGTACCTGGGAGGAGTCCCCAACATGGACATCCTGCCTAAGCCTGCAAATGTCAGCGAATTGTTTCAGGGATGTATAGGAGAGGTGAGATCTCGCAGTGCTAAAAAAAAAAGGAAATAAAACAAAAGGTAATAAACGTTTTCTTGTAGCCTGTAGCTTAAACTTGTCTCCTTTGCTGCCCGCTTAGGTTTCTATCAACAACAAGAAGATGGATCTGTCCTACAGCTTTACAGAAAGCAGATCTATCCGCAAGTGTGTGGACAACAGCCCCTGCGACCGCCGGCCCTGTCTGAACGGTGGTCACTGCATGTCGAGTGCTGAGTATGAGTACCAGTGCCTCTGTAGGGATGGATTTGAAGGTTAGTGCTCGAAGTCCTGGTGGCATTGGCGACTATAATCATTCTGCAACATTCTGTATACTGGTGAATTTTGGCAGATTTTTCACTTCATTTTTTGAGCTATATTTACCCAAGATGACCTCCTCTATGATAAACTGTTCTAATCAGCTTCTTTTTGCTTGTGGCTGCATTGTGACATAAAACATGGTGAAAAAAAATTCTCAGTAATTTTCAGTTAAAATTGGTAAAAAGTCAAAAACAATCTCCAAACCCCTATGAACTCACCCTGCCTTTGGTGTGAACTTGACCCTTGACCTTTCACCCCTGAGCCATGACTGGTATGTGACCCTGCAGGTGAGCGTTGCGAGGTGGTGAAAGATGTGTGCCAGAACAACCTTCAGTGCCAGAATGGCGGCAGCTGTGTCGACGGTCAGTGTGTGTGTGCACCTGGCTACACAGGCCTGAACTGTGAAGAAAGTAAGTATTGCTTATGATCATTACCATGTGTACCAAAACCCAAATTTATAATGATCCAATGTCAGTAGCAGCCAGTTAGTCTAAAAGCAAATCATATGTGTCCTCGTAGTACACGTTACTTAGTGCATACACCTGCTGTAGACAAAGATATTCATCTTCAAAGCAGAAACACTGCACATAAAGCCAGAAACAAACCCATATGACTCACATTCTCCACAGTATGAAGCCCCTCTTACATCAAACAGTTCACTCCCAGCATGGCAGTGCATGCTGGGAGGGTTAACCCTAAGTGATTACTTGTGTCTTACCCCTGCGCTCTCATGGCTATATCCTGCACATACAGGCCAGGTCTCCAGCTTCCCCGAGGCCCTGTGGAATTTGGAAGCTAGCGAGGCAAATGGTACAGTATCCTAACATTCAGTCTGCCTGACACGACCGTGACTAACAGGGGCTGAAGGGGCCTCGTGTACCTTCCGAGCTCAACCTGATCTGTCTATCGCCTAACACGTGTTCGCGCATAAACGCAAAAAACCAAACATGCGTCTGTACTCAACTGGCAACTGAGGCTCTTGTGCCCTCTGGAAAGTTGGGAGAGGGGAATTCTGCATCTATACTAAAAGGTAATAGGATGGTAGATTGCAGTTGGGAGATCAACTGATTTCTTCTTCCTGTTTTTGGACCCATGACACCATATCACCATATTAAAACTGGAAATGCTAGAATGTGGAATTCCCCTTGTTTTCCTTTTCCCTATCATTACGTCAATGCCCGTAAGATGGCTACTCACAACATAAAATCTTTTTTTTCCGTCTACTTCAAAACTGCCTGTCTATACAACAAGAACAAAACTCACAGAAACTGTCCCAAGTCAGAACATTAAATCTGCTCTATGTCAACACATTTGTGCTGTTACTAACAACTTCAAGTGTCTGTTGAAACCACAGTGTGGTGGTTGTTTGGGTGAGTTGAGATGTGTTTCAAGCATATTTTCTACTTAATTTGTTATTTGTGCATGGAGTCACGGTTCATGAGTTCAGTCCCATCTCTGCAGAAGGTCAGAGATGGTGTGGAGTGTGAGGAGAATGACAAATAACTTGCTCATGTGTTGGTGAGGACTGTCGAATGAGACTGCATCATGCAGTTTAGTTGTACTGGGGATTTTTGTTGTTTTTGTTTGGAAATTGTAGAACTTGCCTATGGATTTTGGCCACATATTGAAATTTAGGATTATGATATACTTTTTCCATGTATGTATTTAAAGTGAAACTATTAGACTTTTGAGAGAAGAAATAATATAATCTTACATTTACAAATGGGAATTTAATTTCTAAGCAATAAAACACACCTTTGCTCATTTCAGTACATTCAAAGGGTTTGCTGTTACAGCCTTACTTGGTGTGGTATAACCACTAGCTTAAAGTGGCTAACGTTAGCTACTGTTAGCAAACTTTAGACCCAACTTTGTAACAGTTTAACTTTGCACACATTTTATCAAAAAATTATAAAACAAAACAATCTCTGACATGCTAAATTTTTATCTGTGACATGCTAAAACTTATTGCAACAGTAGCACAAGCACAGAGTAATAAGGTCAGCAAAAAAAAAAAATCAGTAATACCATCTACACAGCAATGTCTATCAAAAGTTCTTTGCTAACATTAGTTAACATTAACCACAAGCAACTGGTCATAAAAGACCAAATGAGGCTGTAGCAGCAAAATTCCTAAGTGTATTTCACTGAGCATGTATGTATGTACAGTATTTCTTAAGAATTCAACTTTTTATTTGTAAGAGTAAGAATATTTTATTTGTTCTTTCAAAAGTTACATAGTTCCACACCACCAACAAATTGAAGACAATTCTGGTGTCAGTGAAAGAATACTTCTTTTTGTTAATGAATGCTGTGTAACCAAGCCTGTCTTACCAGGGTTTCTTCCATGCTTTCGCCACTGGAGGGCAGCATAACAGTGAGGATGAAAGTTCACAGCAGCCTTGCTATAATCTGAATACTGTTTTAATTTGTATTTTACTGTACTTTTTTTTGTAGATTCACCCTACCAATATGCAGCTCATTTCCACAATGATGGATACATTGCCCTTCCTAAATCCATTTTCCCAAGAAGGCAAGTGCAGTTTGCTTTTCAACATTGTTTTGCTCTTATAATTTGTGTATTATTAGGAGTTAATACTTCAACAGTAACATTAGTGTTATTTTTTTCTTGTTTGTTTTTTTCTTTCTTACAGTGCCCATGACTCACCAGAGACCATCGAACTGGAAATCAACACTGGCTCCTCTGAGGGTCTGATCCTATGGCAGGGAGTGGTGAGTCCTGGTCCTGCTCATGTCTTTAGACTTATCTATAGGACTGAGCCATGGTTTAATCCAAATCTTAAACCTAATACTCACATATCCCTCCCTTCCACCTCTTAATCCTCACCCAAACTTTGCTACTGCACATCAACACTCTTAATCATCACCACTACCTCAACTGTGAAGAAGTGACACTCATTAATGTTCTCATAACATTCAATGCGACTTTCAGACTTAAACGTCAACATCAACACATCACTGAAACAATACTGCATTTTCTTTAATTTCCATGTTTCACTGGCTGTCGAGCAGCATTCCCCATCACACTGTCTAATTCATACTTGTGCCGCTGAGGCTGTGACTTTGTTGGGCATGTTGGCTGCAAGCCTGGCTCTATCTGACACCACTAAATAAGTGCATGTTGCTTCTCTAACTCATCCTCCGTTTTCCTCAGGAGACCAATGGCGCACGCAATTTGCGAAAGGTGCATGCTAGTAAAAAGGTATCGACTCATACACAAGACACTCTTTATTTATTTGGCATGTCTCATAACATGCATTTTCAAGAAAAGAATATGTATGCTTGAACAGTTGTACTTGATTTGAAATACATGATGAAATAAAAAGGTGTCTGTGTTTGTATTGCACGATGTGCATCATGGCTTCTTTGTCATTGTTATTTTGCATGGAAGATTTTATGTCACACTTATACACATACTGTTGGGAACGATCTGACTTCAGTAAATAATGCTTGCTTTTGTAGCACTTGATGAGGAATATTACCACAAAGCAGCTGGTCATTGGTCAATAGTTATAATATGCAGACACACAGCATCTTTTTCCTCTGCTGACTAAACATGTTTATTTCCAGGAACTCGGAGAACACGGCAGAGGCAAGGACTTCATTAGCCTCGGCTTGCAGAACGGACATCTTGTTTTTAGGTGACTTCTGAGGTTCTGTTGATATGTGGATGAATATTATTTTCAGCTTAAATTCATGTTGTAGTAATGCTGATGATTTGTATAATATCCAGTTACCAGCTGGGCAGCGGAGAGGCACAGATCTTGTCCCGGAGGTCTATCAACGATGGGAAATGGCACAAGATCACAGCAGTCAGGTATGATGATATATTATATCCTGCAGTCCTTTGATTTCACAGGGTTTATACAAACAAACATGTTTGTTGGAACTTTAGGTGAGATTTCAGATGATTAAGTGTTATAACCAGAAAAGTGAGAACAGGTGACCAAAGTTGTGCAGTGATTTTTTAAATCATTGTGCATTTACATCCATATTACATTTATTTACAACAACAGAAGCAGGCATGATGCTCATTGTGCTGGATTACTGAATGGAAAACAGGAAAAACACATTCATCTAGAATAGTATGCTTTGAGATATTGTCCGAAGTAATGCAAACTACATACTGCTATAGTTCTTTTTATTTCTTTATTTTAATTCTTATTATGAAACAATGTGCCATACAAGCTTGAAATTCCATAAGAGCTGCTTGGATTTATGTTGTCTGTTTTTCCTCTGGCATATCAAATACAATATATCAGCTATACACTTTTTTTCACAGCAAACATTTTCACCTGTCAAAGCAGGAAAAGCAAAGCTGGAAATGTCATTAAATACAAATATGCTTTTCTTACTATGACATTAACATGTAGTGTCAACTATTTCCTGAGTAATGTGTATTTAGTTCTTTTGTTGACTTGTGCTGTTTTTTTTCGTAGAACTGGAAAAGATGGATATATCCAGATTGATGGAGGAGCCGCGCTACATGGACAGTCTAAAGGCAAGAGCCTCATGGTCAACACCAAAGGCAGTATATACCTTGGTGAGTAGAGTGAAAGTTTGGAGTCCGGAAACAGACAAAATTTAGTTGTCACACTTAAGTCAAAAATATATTTGAAAATACTGATAAGTAATATTGTTAGTTAGATGATAAATAGTTGAATTAAATAGATAATAAATACAAAGCGTACATTATTTTCCTTTAACAAAAAAGTTACATCAGTGGAGCAATATGTGGGGCTATCAGCCATTACACTTAATGTTAATCATCCATATACTGCCCTGCATGCTATACAGTGTATTGCTTGCTTTGTGTTAGAACAATAAGAGTTTGTTCTTAGAAGATTGGTTGTTTTTTTGTTTTGTGAAATGCAACAAAGTTTTGTGATTACAAGAAAACATTCTTGAGCCGCTCCCATATACCACATATCCACAACGTCATATCCCCCCTTTCTCCTTCCCTCCATATTTCCTGTCTGTACTGTATTTCTACTGCCACAATCAAATGAAAGCAAAAACAAAAGTTAAAAAAGAGAAAAGTTTTGGTTTCCAGTAATAATGATAAAATATGTCATAATTAGATGAAAAATGTTATATCGTTAAAAGGATCTTGTAAAAACAAGTGTCTCATTGTAACTAGACACACAGCAAATTGTCGCTGGTCTATTTGGAAGTTCACGGACACCATTTTGAAGGTGGTAATAACATTAGCTTCATATTCAAGTGCAGTTAGCCATGTGATGTATTCAGTTATGCTGCTTTGTCAGTGTAATAGCTTCAGAACAAATAAAAGAGTTTCTCACTATAGAAAATGAAATGTAATATCTTATTGTACATACTTAGTTATCTCAGTCATTTATTTAGTCTAAAACCTGTTCTGTTGGTCCAAATGTCTAAAGAAAAATTCTATCACTACATGTTTATTATGTGTGTGTATGTGTGTGTGTGTGTTCTCATGTGACAGGTGGAGCCCCAGACATGGCTGCTATGACGGGAGGCAAGTTTTTGTCAGGAATGACGGGCTGCGTGAGGAACCTGACGCTGATGAACGCCCGGCCGGGCCAGCAGCCGGCCCAGGCCATCGACCTGCAATCCCACGCAGCCCACGGCATCAACGTGCAGCCGTGCTCTTCATAGACCGCAGCACACACGCCAACACCCATACACACACATGCACACACAGAGACTATGGAGTGATGTCACACACACACACACACACACACACACACACACACACACACACACACTCACACACACACACACACACACACACACAGCAGACTCACACAGAGAGACTTATACACATAGAGCCTGACAAACTTGGTGCTTTGCTGCTACCAAAAAAATAACAAAAAAAAAACAAAAACAAGATGACACAACAGGATTCGTTTCTCTGTGTGCAGTAAAACCAAAAAAGAGAGAAAAATTGAAACGATATTAACAAGTCTTCTCTTCCTCAGTGTTGTATTCTCAATGAAGGACTATTAACACAGGAGAACCAGTACAGTTTACATACTTCCAGCAGTAGTTTTAGTCATGAGAAGAGTAAGAGTAAAACATATTAGGCCTTCTACGATGGGTCAGATCCTATGGAGTTGGAGATGTTTTTACAGCACTGAATTTTTATTTATATACATATGAATATATATATTATATTTGTGGGGGAAAACATGCAAACTAACCATAACTGCTCTTCAACTTTCCTAGAGTTTATTCTGGGTTCTAATACTGTGTGTCCAAGGCTTTTTTTAATAGGCCTAACTGTATTAATACTTGAAGACGTTTAGGCCTTCTTTCTTCACTTCTGTAGAGGAACTTTTTTTTTTTTTTTTTTTTTTTTTTTTTTTTTTTGCGCGAGCATGCTTACAGTCTTTTGGGAGAGGAGCATACACACACACAGTCACGGTCACATGCAGCTTCAGTACACAACTCAGGTCGTTAAAATACACGTTAATTACCGCAAATGTTACACAAGTGCTGCTGCTTTAACTCGGCTGAATTGTTCCGCTTCACACGTCACTCGCAGCGCCGGTGTGTCTGCTGTGTCTGTATTTGTTCTCTTTTTTTACAAAAAAGAAAGAAACCTTGGTGCTAACGTCAGACATGAAGATACAGCACATAGTCATATGGTTGCCTGTCTGCCTTGTTTTTTTTTTTTTGTTTTTTTTTTTGTTTTTTTTTTAGTATTTGGTTACTTTAGATTAAGAAAACTCTCTAAAACAGTCTCCACTAGTGTCACATTTGTTAATATGCATGGCATTTGAGGTTGAATTTATGATGATACGGCATGATTTGTTGCCTCCGCAGCCTTATATGATTGAGTAGATCTCAAAAAAGCAAGAGAAGGGTGTAATTTTTTTTAATGTGTGGTTGTTGAAGATATTGTTTCATGTGTAAAACTGCCAGTCAGGTAGATATCTGTATCAACTGAGAATGAGTGTGTTTGCTATGAGTAAATTTGCTTGTTATGTATGTCTCAGCCCTTTCCATTTCTCACAGGTTACTCTACTTTAAGCCCCAATATGGAGTCAGGTGTGTGTGTGTGTGTGTGTCTGTGTGTGTCTGTGTGTGCGCGCGCATGCATGCGCGCATGTGTCATTATCCATTTCCTCAGGAGGTTCAATCCAGAACTGCCTCAAGATGTAACTTCATTTTCAGGTTTGGTAGCTTTAGTGACAATTCAGGAAGCTATAAAACTCTGAAGGCTCCGTGGTTCTGTAGGTTGTTTTCTCTGCAGCAGGACACAGTTGTAATAATAAAAAAGTGTTAAGTCATGTGGGGGGCGCAGTCGAAGCCTCCAGTTAAAAGTGCTGCGACCGGTAGTGTAGCTCAAACAAAGCATGCTCGCCCCCGCCTTTAGTCGACCACACCACAAAAACCACAACGGCACGATCACTTTGGGGTTCAAAAACCTTTTTTTTCCTTCTCATTTTTGTAAGCTTAAAATATTTGTATTAATATCCTTAAAAAATGAGCACTATCCTTTCACTTAGAGTTGCTTCATTTTTTATTTATTTTATGTTTTTTTTTCTTTTGTTTGTTTTCCTTTTCCTCTTTTTCATGGCTTCTGTTTTTCGACACTTTGATTCTGCTGTTTTAGAACAATCACAGAAGCTTGCTATTTTCTTTCCTCTGGTTATTGTGTATTGCCTCCCACATCCCCTTGTTTTTCCCCTCATGTTTGAATATGCCCCCTCCCCCTCCCCCCACCTAGTAAGTTCTTTCAGAAATCACCCCAATGAAGTATCATGAAAGGTTCATGTGTAATACCTGACTGGAGCTGCCTGGTCATATGGTTGGAAACTGGTCTTATTATTCACTCGATGAAAGAAGAAAAAAAAAAAGTCTTAGGCTCCTAATACAATGAATGGGTTATTTATTTACTCAGAATGGTGTCATCATGAACATGTGGATTGAAAAGAGCCAATCCTGTGCTCCATGTTGAGGACACTGAAGCAGAGTAGGGTAGAGTGTGTGCTCCTCGTCGGGGCACCTTTTTGTGTATCTGCTCTTGAACTGGATTTTCATATATACACTGTACACTGATGCAAAGTTGTCAAGAAACTGCCACTGCTTTTTGTTTTCACGCCATTACAAAATATGAAAGGTGCACTTTTAGTAACAATGGCAGTTTTTACTTTGATTTTTTTTTTTTTTTTTTTTTTTTTTTTTTTTTTTTAATTTTAACTGTTCCACTATCCTGAATGGCAGAAAAAAAAAAAGCGAATCACTCAGTCAAATGAATGAAACTGTACCAGATGAAATATATTGTCCACGTCAGGACAACCTGACTGTTCCATTTCCAGTGTTGAAAAGACACTCCCCTCACCCTTGGTGTTTCTTAATTAAAAACAAAATTCATGTGCTATTTGTAATCTCGTGAGTTTTCTTTTCTCAACACTGTATTTACTGTTGTCTGCTCTGCGCTGCGAGGTGGGTTTATATGGAGCATTCTTTGCACCAAATCACATCATTGTTCCCAAATGATCCATTGTGCAGGTAAGCCTTTAACCCAGTCCCTGAAGAGAGGCCGATTACACTTTCTATTTAGAAAGTCAAGACCCAGTGTTCCCATGTCGTGGTTACACCCAAGTTTTCTAAAATAAACCTGTCCAAGGGGTACAGTACTCTCATCTTACAGAGCCTCCTGTATTTATTCAAGTTACCATGGCAGTGGATAAGCAAAACATCATGTAAAGCGAATGCCAGATAAAACAAGAAGTCTTAAGAAAGAAGAAAAGGTTAAGTAGGTTAACGTGTCAGATGAGTTGTTGGTACTGAGACTGTGTACATGTGTATTCTGTACACTTATGTAACAGTAGTTTATATTAATAACTTCATGAATGTTGTGTACAAGTGATAAACATCACTTCTAAACACCAAATTAAAACAGCAAGTTGAAAAGCTACTGTTGTTGATGCTTTGTGCTGAAGCTAACTGAGCATTTGTCACTGACAATGCATCAACAGGCAGCAGTTATGTAACCAGATAAGAGGGACCACTTTTAGCCACAGGGGGTTGGAAGGGGTTTGGGGGGGGGGGTTACCTGTACATTATAATTGGCTGTGTGATGTTCAAACTGTAAACATGAGGTCTAATCTTCTGTCAGTCTGTCAGAAGACTTTTACCACAGGGGGGGACAAGACAGGGGTTTGGGTTTGAGGAGGCTCAGTTTTCATGTAGTGGTTATGTAAGACACTGTCACCTCTTTAAGAAATTACAGTGTGTGTGTGCGTGTGTTGGATCTAAAAGCAGGTCTATTGTGCATCTTCAATTTCAGTCCCACAGATCTGTCATCCTTTGAAAAGGTGAGGTCTTCGTCTGCTTCCTTTACTTTTTTGTAAAATATAAAAAATAAAATTAAAAGTTGCTTATTCACTTCACACTGGCCTAGGTAGAAATAAATGAATTGTCCCTTTCACACAAGCAAAGTTTACAGAGCCTGACTGACTTCAGAATAAATAATAACATTGAGAAGCTTCTTAGTTTCAGAAGCTAAAGAAAGACGTGTTGCAGTCTTTCCTCCTCCCAAAGATATGGGTGGAAGCTGACATGTCGGGGTCATGTTTTAGTTTTTTTTCTCCAGTCATCATTGCACATTTTAACACATGTTCATGTTTGTTTTATTATGTAGTGCATATTAAGTAGAGCCACACAACGATTAAATCAGTTTCTCATTAAAATCATAAAAAGACATGTTTTGTTGTTTTGTCATGTTTGGATTTTTTTTGGCATTCTTATTAATCTGGAGGCAACTTTCTAAAGTTTATAAAAAATAACCTATCATTGTTCTCTCAGCTTAGTGTTAGAGATGTCTTGGAGTTTGAAAGGTG
This sequence comes from Seriola dumerili, assembly GCF_002260705.1. Taxonomy (NCBI): domain Eukaryota; kingdom Metazoa; phylum Chordata; class Actinopteri; order Carangiformes; family Carangidae; genus Seriola; species Seriola dumerili. Next base: position 2,481,002 of record NW_019174723.1, on the reverse strand, counting down.
CATGTAGGGCAGGGATGGTAAGATGCTATCAAATAGCATTATGGGAAGTGTAGGATTCAGTGTTTTTGTAGCTTCACCCATATTATGGACTACAAATGAAGTTATCTGAGCTTTTGCTGCTTCGATTTTCACTACATTTAAAAAAAAAAAATGTGTATCTTTAAAGTGCACTAAGTTGCAGGAGTACCCCTTTAATCAAAAACAACTCTCTTGTTAGCTTGTTGTGCTCATCCCCTCTTTGAAGAAATGTCAGTGCGTCAGATTTCTATCATTTTCCATTTCTCTTTACCGTGAGCTCTGCATTAAAGTCAGAGTAACAAAACACAGTCCTGACTTTTCTCAGATAAGGCCCATAAGCAGCGTTTAGAAAAGCTGCCGGAGTGCAGTACATGTCACACACAGACAGCCAACAGCACTTCACTTAATTCCTTTGTACAACATAGATGAAGTATGTTACGTCTGGGCTGCTGTGTGTCCTTTTTAGTGACACTAAAATTCACAGTAGAAATAACATCTGATCAGACGTGTCCAGCATTTAGTTCATGATTGAAAACTGGCACAGTTTGAATATAAAACTGCTGCAACACTTGAATCATTCTTTCTTTTTTTAAGAGATTCAGTTCAGTTAGACGTTGAAAGCCCTGCGGTCACATCTTGTAAGAAGTGCATCACTTCCCTGGGTGTGTTGTGTCACAGTGTCGTGCAGGCAGCAGTTATTTTACACTAATCCTGGTTATTTTACACCTTTCTCTCAGGAACGTTTAACAGCCTCACAGGCCTGAGGCTTTACTGTTTGGCCAACAACGCAATTGTTATCTACAGAAATTCAATAGTCACTCTCGATAGGTGAGCGTTCATCCTCACTGTGCAGGTACAGTGCACCTGCCTAAAGCGTGACCTTTTCATGTGACACACCGTCTAAAAGTCTGGCAGCAAAAAGTTCAACAACATCATTTCTTTAAGTTTATATATTTACTCTATTGTAATTTACATGTTCTACATCAATCATCTCCCCCCCACACAGGACTGAATCGCCTTCTTTGTCACATTTATGCTCATGGTTGTCAAACTCTCACAGGAAGTGTGTCTCAAGTTGCTCTCTCTTTCCCTCTGAGCCTCAGGGATTCTAGTTAAATCCCCCTGGCTTCAAACCATAAAGTGACAAAGTCTTGACTTTCACCAAGATATATCGCATGTTCAACATTACACTACAGACTGCTGAACTGGAGGATTACACAGGTTCTATAATACACTCAGCACTGCTGACATGTCAGAACTGCCATGAAAAAAGTATAATAACACATGTTTAGTGCTTTATGACACAGGTAAAGATGGATGCACATGGGAATTAAATGATTCAACAGGTGGTTTCAGAAGCACTGAAGGCAGCAGTATGAGCCTGTCTCATAGCAATACTCACATGTGTCCATACGTACATTAAAACAGTTTTTGGTCACTGTAATCATTATTGTTAAGTGAAAAATGTACAGTCCTCCCGTCTATCTAAAGATAATACAGTACACAGATTATAAAAGTCTGAGTTGGTGAAGAAATCAACTCAAGTTCAAATTTACAGTCTTCTTTTTCTTTATATTTCCCCAGACAGTGTTTCTGTGATGAGCTGCAGTGTTATAGACAGAGGGGATTTTGTACTAAAAAGACTCCCCCCTTCACTTACATTGAAAACATGTTAGGAAGAGATGTCTAGTGTGAACAGGAGAAATGATCGCAGCAAGCAAAAACTGTTCCAGTGTACATATGGGCACAAAACATGTGAGCATATCCTTTAACCCATTAAAACACAGTCTACCATGATGAGATCAAAAATAAAGAATTCAGGTATGTTAATTGATAAATGAACAAATTCTCTTCTTCAGAATAGTAAACAATGTCAAAAAATACGACCTTATGTGGCAACAGATGGAAAATTCTGATACACAATTTTTTAGGACAGTGCTGTAACACAAGTAATGATTTGACTTTAGTAACCTGGAGATTGTGGTACTTATCAGTCATAACTAATATCAACATCAAAAGCATGATTTTCTGACATGAACAAAACATGAACAGTAGAGCTGTTACAGAAATAAAGTTCATCCTTCCTTAATGTTCATCCTTCATTGCATTCAAGAGATTCTTTGATTGAAGATGGAAACAATTTATAAAAAAGTCCAGCTGATTCACCTCCATAGTTCACAGGGGGAAATTTCATTCACATTAAGAAAACAATGCGGCTCATTTTTCTGAAAGTCAGTGTTGTTTCGCATAAACTTCCTCAAAGGAGTTTTGAGTTTGTTTTGCCGTTTACTGCTTCATCACCGATTACTGAGGAACACTATCAGGCTAAACGTCCGTGGGAGGGGCAGGAATACACACACATACACACACCTCAGGATCCCTGGGGACCAAACCTATTGGTGGGATGTTAAATAAAAAGGTGATGATGAAGTGCACTAGGACATGCCCCTGTCTAACTCCTGTAATACCCGTGTTACACATGCATCACACCTCCAAACAACAGACACTTCTTCACATGAAACCAACCATGTGAGTAAAATACAAAAGAAATCTTATTGTCAATTAATTAAGAATTTATGTTAACATGGATTTTATATTTATATTCTCTCTCCCCGATATCACCAGACAGAGAATCATGTTGGTCTTTCAGGTACTTTGATTTTGTGCATTTTCAGCTGGTTTAAATTGTGCATCTCATAATGGTGAAGGATTTATTTGTTTTCTGTTTTTTTTTGTTTTTTTTTAGAGCTTTGCAATGTGGTGTCTTCTAGTATCAGGTAAAAAAACAACAACTAATGTCATAATTCATTTTTCATTATTTTATGTACACAATTGATTTATGAACCATTAAAGTCAAAGTTTTAACTGATCAATAACTCCTTCTTCCTCCAGACCTGCACTTATTTGCCACTGCGTTGGAAAGTAAGGCCTGCATTACTTTGTGTCATCTTTTTTAACAAATGAAGCAACAACAGAGAGCAGGTTGTCTTAACACAACTCTCTCCTTCCCCAGCCTGTAAGACAGCCTGGTTTGATGAAGGTGATGTTTCCAGAGACGGAGACTCCGAGCTGTTGACTGACTTGAGAAGGAAGCACCGGACAAGGATCTGCTCCGATCCGGTGGCCATGGAGTCTGAGACCGTGTCCGGGATCAAGTCTCCCAACACCAGGAACACCTTCCACACGTAATGACTCACAGCACTGAGCTGACATCAGAGAATTATGATTTACAAAGTCTGAGAAGGAACTGTTTTTTCGTTTGTTTGTTTTTGAATGAATAATGGAGAAAGTATTTTTTAATTTAATGTCTGTGTTTATTCAAGAATGTTTGAGAAGGGAAACAAATCAAATAGAAGAGCTATGAGGAAAAATCACTGCACTGATGAGCATGAAGGTATTTTACAATATCTGACTCATCATATTTGTTTTTTTTATACATCAACACTTGTATGTTCCTTCCACTATTTTGTTTCCAAACCAGCTCAACAAGGACAAAACACATAACGCTGCAGAAATACCAAAATCTTACAAAGTCTTACATTACCCAAAGAGTGAACTTTAAAGGCTATAATCTGATATCTGAGGAGACAGGTGACTCAGACTCAGACTCTTTGATACGACTGTGACGACTTTTACAGAGAAACTGCAGTGAAAGTGTAACATCCGAATGTGATGGTTGTGTTTTGCAGGTACAGTGCATCAGAGGGCCTTTTATGCCTCAACTCAGAACAGACATGGAGACAGTGTGAGGATTACAAGGTCATGTTCACCTGCACTGGACAGTTCTGCTCAGGTGTGTTGTAAAGACGTAAAGGGTTGAGTGCTTTTTTTTTTTTTAATTATTGCTAATTATTTTTTAGTCTAACGACATCCCTCATTGCTTATAGAGTGCAGGACGCGCTGGTTCGATCATGATGACCCAACGGGAAACGGAGACTATGAGGTTCTCAGTGACCTCCTCACCATGTACCCCAGAGAAATCTGCCCCCAGCCGATAGCCATCGAGGTCCAGACCGTCTCTGGGGAACCTGCCTCCAGCACTTCTGACACCTTTTTAAAGTGATATTAACAACATCAGTTTTCAACGACAAAATTAGAATCAATTGCATTAACTGAGGAGCGATGGGGACAAGGTGGTGCACTTATCTGTTGGTGCCTTATTTTCTGTTTCTTGTAGCTATGACGCCACCTATGGGTTCGCCTGTGTAAATGCAGATCAGGGGAGCAGGAGCTGTGAAGATTACAGAGTCAGGTTTACATGTCCTGAAGAGTTCTGTCAAGGTATGTTGCCTGGTCTTGTTTTCCTTTGGAACTCACTAATATGTAAAGAATTAGTTTCATGATTGCCCATTAAATTATTTTCCATAACTATTTTCCAAATATTCACAAAGACACACAGGTCTCACATACAAAATTGTAATATATGACATATACTGTATGTCCCTCTATCAAGAGTGATTTTGCCATATATGCCACCTATTATTATTACATATTTACATCATCTGGCTGTATGAAGATATAAGTTTATAACATATATGAAACATTCATAGTAAAATGTGTATATGTACATACATTAAAATATCTATATGATGAATTTTAATATGTCACAACATGTAACATACAACATACAACAATACATTTAATTTATATATCAAACTACATACATATAAAAATTCTATATGCTTATACTGTTTAATGTTTTTCTTATTCATTTCTCATTCATTTTAAACATGTCTATCTTCACATTTTGGGAAAGAGGCCTCAGACCTTTGGAGCCAACTTTATATAATATCAACATATACTGACAGGCGTTTGGCATGGATATATATTTATATTTATATAATATGTCAGAAATATAAGCATACTTACATAAACATACATATTTGTATGGGCTAGAAGTGCATGTCAATATATTGAATAGTTCCAATTTCTAGGTTTTACATATGTGCTTTTAGTTTGAAATATACTGTATATGTAAATTCAGTATATGTACATACATTACTTTTGCATACTGTAAGATATTCAAAAATATAATGTAGATTGTCACCTATGTCCACACACAAAATCAGTCCAACCAGTGACTCGGGCTGCAAATTACCTTCAGCTAGATGCCCTATATACGTTATAGATTTTGCATTAGTCCACACAGACACACACACACACACACACACACACACACACACACAAACACACAAACACATTAGAGATTCTCATTCTTGTTCCTGCTGAGCTTGAGTGTCGTACAAACTTGCATCCATTTGTAACCTGCGCTCAGTGTCAGAGCAGTGTCGAACACGATGGATGAACAGTGACACCCCTTCAGAGGAGGGGGATGTCGAGTCCATTCTTCAGCTGATGAAAACCTTCCCCGGTCAAGCCTGTAAAAACCCAGTCAGCATCGAGGCCAAGACAACCAGAGGAATATCCGCCGCTCACACCGGAGACACGTACCTTTCGTGAGCACATTGTTTCGACATCAAACACACAGGTTCAGATGTGACATTTGTTCAGTCATAAGACATGCTTCTTCAGCTTTTTTTTATTTTTTTATTTTTTTTATTCCAGCTATGATGTCACTTTTGGGTTTGCATGCATCAATAAAAAACAGAAGAGTAAACAGTGTGAGGACTATCAAGTGATACTGACTTGTCCCTCAGACTTCTGTCAGGGTAAGTTTTCATGCAGGTAGGATTCATTTGGCTTCAACATGTCTGTGGATGTATAAAGTGATGAAAAACAAATACTACAACCTATAAAAGCCAGTTAAAATAAGTCTGAATCAGAGGATCAGTGTCAGGAGACCATTTGTTTTTCACTGTTTGGCAGGGTGCAGGACACGCTGGTTCGACGTGGACAATCCCAAAGGGAAAGGGGACTACGAGACCCTCCTCCAGCTGCAGATGCTGTATCCCAGTGAGGTGTGCACCCAGCCTGTGGCCATTGAAGCCATGACACTGTCCGGTGTCCCTGCGCACAAGACGGGTGAAGTCTTTCAAGCGTGAGTTGTGGGACTGAAAATGACACAGTCAAGTGTTGTTGAATAAACAAAAAGGTGTGTCACATTCTGCCTGCAGCACATAGAGCAGTGAACCTGATACTCAGTGGGACTTTTGAGTTGAAGTTGATATTAAATGTATCAAAAGCCAAATGACATTGGATCCAAATTCTCTCCATTCTCTGTGGACATTAATTACATTATGGCAACTGGATCACACATTGCATTACAACATTGTTATCTGATGGGCTGAGCCAGACTAACTGTTTACCAGTTTAGTCTTTATACTAACATAAGCTAATCTGGCTGTAGCTTCATATTCACTGTTCAAAAATGTTGAACTTTCCCTTTAAACGGGTGCACTCGTGATTTAATGTTGCACTTCCATAAAGTTGAGTTACTCGTGAATCACAGATTAAAAAAAGAATGGTCAAAATCAAAGCACCAGATGCTGAGATATCCTGACTTTTATTCAAACTCTAATAGCACCGGGTCCAACAACCCCCATAATGCAACTGGATATTGTCTTTCATGAGATCCTCCTTGCCTGGTAAACATTCATGTCTTTCAAACTCCAAACCCCAAGTTTCTAATGCAGGCTCTCTGTTGTGCCCAAGTCCAAGCTGAGATAACTCTGATGACATCACTATGACTAATGTCTACTGTGGCTCCTGAGCCACAGTAGACATTACACAACTGTTCACAGGCAGTTCTCCTCATGACGAGCAAACTGAACTTCATGTGTAAAATTGGTGATGTGTCCCTTTAAACCGTTTGCTTATTATATATTTTGCAGATATGACGCTGCCCATGGTTTTGCCTGTGTGAATGATGAGCAGCCTGGTCGAAAACTCTGTCAGGACTACAAGGTCCGCTTCACCTGCCCGCTGACTTTCTGCACACAATGAACACTGAGTGCTCAACAGTTATTTAGGGTGATTTATTGACAAGTGTATGTTTTACAATGTGAATACATGTATGTTGTCATAAAAAAAAGGAGGATCATTTGCACCCAAAGTGTGGTTATTTCAGTCTTCACATGCTGGATGTCTGTGGGTTCATTAAAGATTGAGTTGCATCAGGCATATTTATGAAGTGTGCATAAATTGCATATGTAAGCAATTTTCCAGATCCAGGCTCCACAGAGCAGAAGTGACACAGAATAAAACCTGAATATCAGCAGTTAACAAGTTCACACCTTATGGTTACAAGAAAAACAAAAGTTAATGGAAGACCAGCCTGGAGTGACAGGAACTTCAGTTCAGTCCACTAGTAATAAATTCAACTGGAACCTCTTAACATAAGCTGTACATGCATCTGTGAGATTAACACCCTGATCAACCAGTTATTATTGGTCAATTATTAGTCAAATGTTTACATATTAGTCTTCTATATGTTTTGTTTCAGTCATAGTTAACTAATATTATGATTAATGTGTAACTAGTGCAGTCTCACATGCACGCTTATTCAGTAATTTGGAATCGTTTAGCCATTACCTCAGCAAATGAATAATTTATAATAGAAATAGTAATAGGTTACTACTGCTACTACTAATGATTATAACAATGATATGCAAAAATGTAAGTATCTGTGTCCTCATTAAGAATCAGGTATCAAATTATTTATATTATTTATCATAAGGGGTTACCTTGCTGAACAGTTAATTATTTGAATGTGAGTCAGCACAACGACATCCAACTCTGGTGACAGTGACTTGGACCTCGCTCGAGACTTGACTGTCTGACTTGTAACTTATGGAAATTTCATGAGACCATGGATGTGTGCATTATTTTATTTGCTCCTATATGCAGCCAAAGGACAGTGTGCAGCATGACTAGAACAAATCCCACTCACTCGTGTTTAAACATTTATCTTCCATCCTGGCTGAAGGCAGCTCATTATTGAGGCAGCAAATTGTTTGGTATTCATGACTGTGCCACATTTTTTTCTCTCATACGAACCATACTGTTGAAAAAAAAGCACTTATAGCAACTCTGAGAATGTTGCCTTAACTTCATGTGTTTATGGATACTATACTATTCTTTTGTTAATTCTGCTGCACATGACTCCAAAGTGCACTAACTACAGGACAAGAACAAATTCCACTCACATACTGTATATTTTATCATTTATCTTCCATCCTCACTGACTACAGTTTATTATTGCTGCAGTTTAAATGAACTCTTCAGGAATAGCTATGAAGAAAATGTTGCTGACATGGAATCTAACCTCTTTTAAACACAAAAAATCACTATTGAGAATATTGTAGAGGACCTATATGTATTTATTTCACAGGGGCTTATGATTGTGATGCTCATTTGTGACTTATTGCACTTATGGTCTCAACATGTAATAATAATAATAGTAATGATGATTATACGAGTAACAGCCTACCTCATAACTACTAGAAGTTTGCTGTATTCCTTTGACGTGTATGATCTTGTGCAAAATAAATAAATAAATAAATGGATAACAGAATTTAATAAAAATTCACCTACCTGTGTAACATGTTCAGTCTACACACATTTTTGCGCTTTTTGTCCGAATATCATTTCCAGTAATGCTTTTGCCATCGAAAAATTTTCCCAACAATATTATGGAAAAAACTAGAAGCAGCGGGAGCGTCATTTCCGGTGGAATATTCCAGCGGATTTACCCTTGGTCTTTAAAAGGACGCGCTGAAGAAGCGGCTGTAAAGTTGACAGGTAAACAGACATATGTTGTGTCTACGTTACTGCCGGTAACTAATTAATTTTAAACACCCGAGTCAGTTAGCAGGCTGACATAAGAGAAACCAGTCTACGTGACAAAGAAAAGAAAAGATAGAGAAAGAGACAATTCGTTTTTTTTTTTTGTTTTGTTTTTTTTTTTGTTTTGTACGTGAGCGTTTAGACGTCTCCATCATTTGATTTGTGTAGACTGTATTCTGTGGAGGTCCTCTCAGGTAAAATGAGATGCATTTTGTGCGTTCGTGGGTGTGTGTGTTTGTGTGTGTGTTGCATCAATAGCGAATATTTTACAGTCAGAAATATAGGCCTGCTTTGTATTTTGTAGGCTCATTGAGTTGTGACGCAGTTGCGCAACTTGCTCTCACAATCTGTTCACAGAGATGATGGGATGTGGGGCGGCTCCGCTTATGCTGGTGCTACTTTAGATCAGCTGTTTGTTATCCTCACGCCTCTGGTGTTCCTCTTTTTCTTTTTCTTTTTCTTTTTTTCTTTTGCACATTAGGATGTCACAGAGGCCGTTTGGCGCTGCAGTTAAAGTATAGGCCAGTGGACTGGTGCTGAGGATAGTGGCGTTGCGTATTAAGGCTCCCGCTGAGTGAGCAGCTGTAAAGTGTAGACCAGCAAGTGGTGGTGGTGGTTGGCTGAATTCAGCGGCACACAGCCCCCGTGTGTCTCAGATGTAACCGGTGTGATTTCAATATATATAGAAAAGATAGAAACGCAAGGCAGGAGTGGGTATTATTACGCACAAGACCCACAACAAAACGTTACTGACTCAGTCAAAATGTGATAGTTCAGCTATTACGCCCACATTATTGAGTGATGATTTTGAAGAGGTGAATTTGAGGCTAAAAGTTCCTTGTGGATACATACGACATTTAACAGCTGGTCGTAGAGTTAAATGTGTAGACATATGGCTTCCAAAACTGATCACCAAACATCTCTTTAAGGACTTCTAAGGAAGATTCAGTAGGAGTTAGTTATTATTTTAAAGTTTGAAATAAATTTTGTATGTACAGTATGTGGTGTATAATTATTATTATTATTTTCTAAAATCTTTCAGCTTTTGTACTGTGAGCCAGAGACGATCATGATCCTCCTGACTCCCTCCTCTGGTAGGTACTTGTTTCTCAATCTCATCCTTAATAATCTGGATAACTGTTTACCTACATGGGCATGGCTTGCCAGCAATTAAAGACGAGGCCTTTTTTTGGATTCAGTTGGAAAAGACAACATCCACTGATGTACTGAGGGAGCTCTAAATATGCTTGGACTGAATAAAATGGAAAAAGTATTTCATTTTGTAAATATGAATCAAATACAACAAGGGAAGCATATAGCGGATGTTCAAGCCTGAGACATATGAGACTGAGAGCTATAGTTCATTATCACCGCTCACATACATTCATGTATACTGCATATTGTACAGATTGAGGTATATAGGTACCAATATAGGAATTATATTGAAACTAAATTACACATTTACTATAGGCTCTACTATCTCATTATCATACAATGCAGTTAACACCTAAAAGTAAAGTAAAGAGCATTAATTGTGCTGTAAATTCACCTCAGATTATTCCTGTTGTGAATCGTTTTTCTTGTTTTTCGTTTAGTCTTTTTAGTCGTTACCAGGTAACATAGCAGGGTATTACATAACAAGGGCTCTCCCATCATGCTTTGCACTCATTAGGCAGAAATCCAGAAATAGAGACCTGCTTGATATTGACAGTGTGTTCAGCTCTTCAGGCTTTATCCTCTTTTTTTTATTAGTGACCAAGACACACCAAGTGTGTTAAGTGGTTAGAGTAAAACTTGACCGCTAGCTCTGTAAGGCCGCAGGCTTTAATGCACAGGAAGCTGCACATGTGGCTCTCTAATGGTATTTACTGTGGCAAAAGTTAATCAAGCTGATTATTCATGTAGCAAACTTTGCAATGACATGATTTTCAAAAAAAAAAGCAGTGTGTTTTCTGCATTCCTTGATGTGCTTTGTTTTCCCATAAAAAGTTTTCAGACAATATTTAAAATGCCAGGTTGTAAATGTGTGTTAAAGTCCCAAATGAGAAGTAAAAAGCATGCTATCAAGTAAAAGTGTAAGTTATTTTTGGCTTTCTGCTGTGTCTCATACGCTGTTTTCTTTCAGATGAAGAGTCTCTTGAACTCGCCTGGCTTTGGAATCACAGGAAGTTCAGGGTGAAAAACACTTGAAGGGTTGCTACTGCAACATTTAAAAAAAAAAATTGAAACTTTTTGCAGGTCATTATCTGTACATACTGTCTTGGACAGTACTATGACTTGAGAGAAAATAATAAGCTCACAAGAGAGGAGGCAGACAGAAAACAGAGATTTCTTTGTCTTCATTAAAAAGCATCACAGCTTTGTGGGGGCAGAGGCAGCTTTTGGCTGGAGAGAGGCAGAGTCAGCAGTCATTCCATCTTGCTGACTAAGATAGTGAACGTAGCTTTTTACTATAGTTCTTACAGCAAATTTTGTCAGTGCAACTAAACATATCAAGTTATAATTACAACTTTTACTGATTGCACTTGAAGCAAACATATAGCCTGTTAAACTGTTACTACTGATAATATAACCTCATGCAGTGAAGTATTTGAATGTAAACTGCATGTTATAAAAACATGGAAACCAGGTGAGGTTGTAGACTAATCTTATCCCACAATCTCCATTAAAGCCTGGGCTGCAGTCGTATCAATAGATTTGAACAGTTAGCTATGCGAGGGCTACTGCCATTACCTTGTCTTAGGTCACTATGTTTGATCAGAGCTAACAGGCTAAATAATCTCAGGTCTGGTATGTGTCAATGCAGTAGGTCCAGCTCACACTCACTGTAGCTAATGGTGTAGGTGGTAGTCCCCTAAATGTCCATAGCTTGTTCCCCACACCAGTATTTGTGTGTATTTGACCCCTGATAAGACCACGTTTCAGTGCTAACACTTCACATACATCATGTTCAGATATTGTATCCTTTTGAAAAAAATTTTTTTCTTCCAAATATTATCTCAATGTTGACCTTTAATGCATGTCATTGTGGCCATTTTTTTGTTAAAGTTAGAATATGTATATGTTTATTGCATACTTATAACTGATGATTATGTAATAAGTAGGTGATCAGGCACTCTTTAATGTTGCATGCTGGAGGCTGCGCACACCGCATTGAATGAATGTACAAATTTAACAAATGCATTTTAGTGATCTGAAAATGGATGAATGTATCGTAAGGTTGGTCTCCGTCCAATAAACATACGTCTTGGTAAGTGATACTTCTTTTACATAAGACGGAGGATTCAGATTCATAGTTATATTTCGATTTAAATACAGAAAAAAAAAGATATACAAAAGATTATTATTCAGTTACAGTGTGACAGGTAAATCGTTAAGTTTACTTTCAGAATTTTTACACTTTTTTTCCTCACCGCTGAACTGAAGTTTGACTCAAACTGTGATATCATTTGTAGACTCATTCACATTCAGACTCGTTCATCAAAAGGTCAGCTGGTATACGGTCACCCAATCACAGTTTAGCTTTTCTCTTAAACCACAGCAGAGGTTATTTATCTAACACAGACAACTACTAACTGCCGTTGTTGTGTGGTCTCAGGTTTCTTCCAGTGTACCAACAAGCTCTTCCTGAGTGATCAGGCCACAGGGCTCCACATCAAGGAGTTTGCACGTAAAAATGCAGCGAATGCACTGTCGGTTTCCAACATGGTCATGGGCATGGCCTCCATTCTCAGCAGTCTTAATGGGTGAGTGAACACGCCGTCATTGGATTTTACCATCTTAAATATAAGTCAGGCTCAGCTGCAGGAGAGAGAAAAACACATCGGCTATAAGCACTGTGTAGATTGATGTGGGTTTCAGTAAAAATAATGAATCAATAATTTAAATGAAAATGAAGATTGTGGCTAGCATTTTCAAAACCAAATTTACGGTGACCCTGAGGGCAAAACTCAACACGACTACAGCATTTCACAAAACACATCAAAAACACAATAACCAAATAATGAATGAAAACACAACAGCATTAGAGAAAACAGTTTAGAAAACACACACCAAATGAGGAGGAAAAAAAATGATTTACTAACACAGAAAACACAATTGACATTTCCGAAAACACAACATTAGAGAATAGAAATGAACAAACCAGGAAACAGAACATTTCAGAAATGTTCTTGTAAAATATTTTTGTGTTTTCTGTTTTGTGAAATGTTTTACTTATTTGTTAATGTTTTTTTCAGTGTTGGTATGTTTTGCCTCTCAGGACCACTGTACAATAAGTAATGCTTATAATGATGACAGGTTTACTAAGCTTAGAGTAAAGAGGCACAGGCAGGTGCAGGTCATCCAGTGTTGGGAAACATTGCCTAAAGATAATAATTCTCTACACGATGAAGACAATTATTTAACTTTTTTTAGACATTGTTGAAATCGATCCAGCGCTAGTTTCAGCTCTTTTCCACTGGTGAGAACCTGCAGATATTTTACCCTTTGAAATGGGTTGCTGTCATCAAATAGCTAAACCTAACTCTAACTCGTTTTGTTCAGGCACCATCATGCTGCATGTTGGCTGGTTCTGATTGGCTACCTGCTGGATTTGGCAGATGGAGCAGTTGCCAGGCGACTCGATGCCTGCTCTGCACTGGGTAAGTGGAGTGTTGTGGTCAGTAGCTCTTTCCAAAGATAAACTCCAACTGGGGTTTTTGGCAGGGCTCTCTGCACAGTCCTTTGTCTGGACTTTCTAATTTGGCCACAAAAAGTCTCAAACAAAGGGAACCAGTAAAACGAAACTCTGCAATTGAAATACTTTGGATAGTCTTACAAAGTCTCAAAATAAGAAACATACATATTTTATATCATGTAATTCAAGCTTCATCAAATCATTGTCTTTTTAGTTTGTGTCTTTGTGGTCCCCAGTTAAATAACAGGCATCCAATGCAAATACTTACAACATAGAAACATAGAAACATACATCAACATTTGACAACAAAGAAAGTATACCACTGATGGTGTGTTTTCAAAAGATGACGGCACCATATATTATAAATGAGGAGGCACAAATAGCTGTTTTAACATCGCTTCCAGTGTGCAAGTTCACATTTTCTCAGGATCCTAAAATAGCTCCCAGGTGCATCACAATACATCGTTGGCTGCACATTTCAGGGGGCTTTGTGCCTCGACAGGGTTTTTCTGCATGACTTTGCAGGTGGATGTTGTTGTGCCCCCCACGTATTTTGTCAAATGAACAATCACTTTCTGATTAAGCAGCCTAATTCCATGGGATCACGCTCCAATTGTCTATTTTATCCCGTTGCTTTGGGTTCTCTGCATATCTGAAATTGCTAAAATTGTTGACCCTGGGCTGTGGAATTCCACCTCGTCCATTTGAGCCGTGGCCTGAATCACCTCATCCTCATCTGCTGAAAACATGCTCCATGCTCCTGAGGGATAAAGAAACAAGGCAGTGGAGAATGTTGTTTATAGAATGGCTGCCTGTTGGGCTGACACTGAAATTTCCACTCGGGGATTTTTTGCACATGGACATGCCACACCACTGTCACATGTCGGTGACTTTGGCAGTGACCATACGGGAAAGATGATAACATATCTACCCTGGCCTTTATAAAATGTACACTCATGACTAGGCCACTGTTGGACTTTAAGTAGTGTAATATTTGGACAGTTGGTTCTCACAAGAAGCATTTTTACAGCAGATTATTCAGAATCATAGACTGTAAATAAAGATGGACAGATCCTAACATGCACATGTAATTCATGCCTCACTGTAAACCTCATCGAGCCACATGTATTTACATCTATCTTTTTCATGATCAGGTGCAAAGCTAGATGATTTTGCTGACTTCACAACCTTCGGCATCGCCACGTCGCTGCTCCTGAGGACAGCTGACCTGCTGGACAACTTCCTGTGCATGTGTTACGTCCTATCTGTGTTCGTCCGCCTCTGTTTCTTCTCAAGCGGTAATGCAAAATGTAGTAGGCTGTTTTAAGTAATATTATCTGAGAGATTTATCCTATGAAACATTTTCTCATTGTGTTTTCTGTCGGTCTCAGTCACGCTTTATCATTTGAAGGACTTACTGGAGATTTATTTTTTGTTTTGTCCTAAGGGATCCCATTCATGTACCGGGGCCTGCCCTGCATCTACTCCTCAGCCATCCTGGCCAGTGCCTCTCTGCTGTCAGGGGGAAACATGGCCGTGCTGCGTGTCATCGCAGTGGCTATGATCCTTTTCATGATCAGTCACAACTTCTACCCCCATGACAGAGTGCTGGAGTCCCAGGCATGGAAGAAAGTAGTTTACGCTGGAGGTATAAGCTATTTTAAAAAAATCCATGATTCATATCTCTCCTGGACAAAAGAGTAGCTGTTGAGAGTAACGACCACCAGAACTGATTCATGTTATAAGTGCATTTTCTAGATTTTGTAGCCTACTGCTTAAAACAACTTGAAAGTAAATTTGAATAACTCAATAGCATTGTGTCTTTGTAGAGACAATGTGACTGAATGAGACAACTGTTTTCAGTTGTGCTATTTTCAGCCACACTAACAGTTTGGCTATTGGGTAGACTGACATCAAACTTTGTACAGACCTTGTGTTCCCCACACACAGTGAGTTGCAATAACTTTTCATCTAGCGCCATCATCAGGTCAGTGTTTTGACATCAAATAGTTTGGTTTATGACCAAATACCTAGAAAACTCAGGTATAAACTGAGGTGGGATTGAAACTCAGCTGTCTCAGCTGTGCTTTGTTTTTAATGCTAATTAGCAAAGGTTAGTATGTTGACAGCCTAAACTAAGGTGAATATGGTAAACATTATAGCTGCTTAACATTAACTTGTTAGCATTATCACTGTGAAGATGTTAGCATGCTAATGTCAGCCATGCGTTATCACTGTGAACATGCATTATCACTGTGAACATGTTAGCACGCTGGCCTTAGCCATACTGCTAACAATAGCATGCTAACATGTTCAGTAATGAAAACCTTACACAGTGAGTTTTGAAGATTATCATAAGTAATCAGAATATTTTTCCTGGCAGTAAATGCTATGTAATTTTTCAGTGCTGTACCGCTTGTCATTCAACTTTTTTTTTTTCACTTTCAGGAGTTGTCATGGTGTTCTGCTCTTCCTTCCCCCCTGCCTGTGCGTACTATCTGCTGTGGTCCGTCTCCTACATTTTGTTCCCAACATCCCTTTGGAGCAGTAAAGTGTAAAAAGTGTGCTGGCTCTGTCCAAAATTCCCATTAGGTTTACCTCCGGCCCATCTGGGTGAAGTGAGGCTTCCAGACTTGCTGCTGCTCCCCACTGCCATGGAGGATTCAAGCTGAACATACCCATACGCCACAGGCGAACACTTTCTCTGTCTAACCTTTATTTTGATGTGACACCTCTAAAACAGAACCCAGACTAAAGGGAGTTATAATGAGGGATGGGAAGGACATTTTAATGTTACTGGTAAAGATTAACCTTCATGCTGTCTTAATGCCTTTGTTGCATTTTCACTGAAGCCAAGGGTTGGGTGGCTTGTTCCAAAAACTGAATGAATCTACTATATGATTTCTCAGCAGCATTTCCAAGATGCCCTTTCTGGTTTATCTAAACACAGTAATTAGCATTCATGCACTATGATGAGTTTAACTGACATCTGTTAATGTTTGTATCAGGGTTGGGGCCAATTAACTTTCATGGTATTCAGGTCTGGATATGTCCTTAAAATCCACGTTTTCCATTACAAATCCAGCCAGAGGAATCTTTTGAACATAATGGTTCTGTCATTCTTATTATTTAATTTGCTGTTTGAATGTATGTTTTAAAAAGGTTGAACTGAAAGCAAACTGACCCCAACCCGAGGGTAAATTGGGTAATTGTGTTCTGTTTTAAGACTTTTAGCTTTTTTCCAAGCTGTGACTCAGTCCAAGAAAAGATGTGTTAGACCTTTGTATTTCTTCTATGTGTGATTTTATTGGGTCATTGCATGTGTTTGCCTCTGTTTTAAGAGGCATTGCAGCTTAAATATCAAATCCACACTGGATCACCAACACCTCTCATAGTGATTCTCTGACTGCAGCCGAATCAGTGATGACACTGCAGGGTTTTTTTTCCCCCATTGCTTGTCAGAACACCTGCAGTGACTTTATCGATTGAGGTCAGAAATGCAACATGAGTAGAAGTTGCAATCCATAAATAGCACTGCAGCAGCAGCTCTCTGCCTCAGGTGATTCAGTGTGAATTTACACTTAAAGAGCAACAACAACACAGGCTGCAAATCCTCCTTTTCCTGCCATCTAGTGGGTAAAGATTTCAACTCGCTGTTGTTATACCACTACAGTCGGTGTTGGCTGTGATCTAGAGCAGCAGCACTGAAACTTTAAATCCACAGGGGTCAGGGAAGGAAAGAATAAGTGTGTTGTTACTCTTTAGCTTGGCCAGTATTCAGTCTGAGGAACATCATATTTTTGTAGACCAGTCCTTTATAGCAAGGACAACTTTTTGGCATCTCTCATCATGTCTCACAATGGGTATATGTGCCTCGCTGAATTGTGTGTGGCAAATGGGGAGATTGTATAGTTTTATACGAATTTGTTCAGAAGCCTGATGAAGATGACATTAATCTTAAAGTTTGTAATCAGAGGTGTCAGAATAAAAGGTATGACATCACTCACATTGTTCACACTCACCTCATTTTAATGATTTGAACCTTGTATAAACCATAACTCATAGTGTTAACACTTTATGAGTTATCTCCATAACAGAGTTTTCTGAGGGAAAACTGAGAAGACGGAGCAGGATTTCATAAATCAAGTCCTCTGTTATAAAAATACTAATACAAAAGATCACGTCCTCTGATTCAGATATTGATTTAAACCTACTTTGGTTTATGGTAACCGACATTGTGAAGAAAAAAAAACAGTGTAAAGTGCATACACAGATTGAACACAAATACAAATCTACTCTTGGACATTCAGTAGTGCATTCAGCTTTCCTGTGTGGGTGTTTTGGTTTTCAAATTGTAAAGTCACAGTAATGTATGCATGCCCAGAGCATTATAGATACAAAAACTGTACTCTGCCCAATGATAATAAAAAAAAAGAATATAAGATCTGTGCATCAGTCTGTACATTTTGACAATAAATATAAAAAGAACAAGAACAACTTGTTTCAGTGTTTCAGTGTTGTTACTTTATCAGCATTTGGCGGTTATTTGTTACCAATGTACAACTTTAATAGAAGACATTCAACAGTACTCAGAGGATGCTACTTTGCAGCCTGAGAGATAATCAGACTTTATATGTTTAAGTTCCTTTTATCGGTTGTTGTCATATTTGATAGTACATGAGTTTAGGAGAGCAGCCCTGCTTTTCTGTTATACTCAAATATGTCTATGACCTCAGGAACATGAAGAGGTTTAAGAGCTGCTAGGTGCAGTGAGGAGTCCAACAGCTTGATGATGGCTGAGAAGGTCGGTCGGTCTTTGAAACTCCACATCCAACAGTACTTCATCAGATCATACCTAGAAGAATACATAAGGAGTTTAAAACACAGAATGGTTTGACATTTTGGGACATACAAAAGATTTGAAGATACAGTGAGGACATGATGACCTTAGTTCAGCATAAAGACTGAAAGCAAGGGGAAACAGCTAGCCTTACTAGCAGCTATAAGGTTTTTACAGACACATATATATATACATACACATATTAACTGAAAGAGATATAAGGTTAGGTTGGCAGATTTTCTTTTACTTTTGGACAAAGTTGGGCCAACTGTTCCCCAGTTTCCAGTCCTTATGCTAGGCTAAGCTAAGTGACTGCTAGCTGGTAGCTACATATTTATCAGACAGTCATGAGAGTGGTACCAATCTTCTCACCCAACTCTTGGCAAGAAACTTAATATGTATATTTCCTTGCTTATCCATGTGCAGTGACTTCTTATCGCATTATCTGACTTCTTATTGACATAAGTATAAGTTGGCTCAGTTGCTAACACTAAACTAAGTGACACTATATTACTCCATGTTATTTTTTAACTAGTGTACTTACAAAGGTCCTCCACAATTCCCTGGTCTCTTCATTCGATAAGACCCTTGTAGCTTTGGAAGGACTGACAGAGGCTCTAACTCAGGGTATGGAGGAGAGCCTGAGTTAAAAAGAACAAAACGTATTCTTTAAAAGAAACTAATATGAATAGACACCTATACTGATGGATAGGATAATAGGACTTGGTGCTTTACCTAAGGTAACCAGCTCATAGAGTAAGATTCCAAATGACCACCTAGGGAATAGAAAATGTTAACAAATGCCCTGACTCATTGATGACAAAACAATGTGTTTTGATTGTGTTTCATTTTCTTGGCCATAACTCTGCTCTCACACGTCACTCCTGTCAATAATGAGCTGCATCATAATCCTCTCTGGAGCCTGCCATTTGAGAGGCACCTCTGTTGCCCTCTGCCTAAATGCTGAATCCATCCTGCGTCCTCCAAATGCTACACCCAGTCCAGACACCCGAGCCGAGAGGCCTGGGCCAATTAAGATGTTCCTGGCAGCAACATCCCCATGCACCAGCCTGTGTTCTGACATCAGGTAATCCTGAGGGAGGAATAAATTACAGACAAACATATCAATCTTTGCTTGAAATATTCATTCAAGATAGACAGCAATATTTCCCCAGTAGGCTACCATGGGGGAAAATGCCAAGTGCATCATGACATGCTGCAGTACAGCATTGCATCTAAATTGAGCTCATTTCAGTCTCCTCGTTGTTTGTCGGAAATAATTGGTCCATAAAAAGTGACTCACCAGGCCAGCTGCAACCTGCTTTGCCATCAGAAACACTGACTTCTCAGAGAAATTCTGCAATGGATCTGCGTCAGAGTCTGAATTCTTCTAGAGGGAAGAAATAAATGTACTCGTCATTGCACAAAAAATTAGGAATAGAAAAAGGCATTTAATTTCAGGTTAGGACAGACGCTGACACTGTTACATTTCTGAGTGTCCAGAGGAAGTGGAGGAGGTTCCCTGGGCTGTAGGCATCTAAGACCAGATACATGGGCAGATGCTTGGTCTGACAGTACAACATCTGCACCACATTCTGGTGTTTACACACTGTGGCATGGAACAGGAGCCACTCCACAAACTCCTTCGCTTCAGGCTGGTTGGGGCCATCTATATGGAGTCACATTAATAACAAAATGAGAGATGTTATTAGCTGTTTTTTCATTATACTTACAATATATGTTAATATCCATCTTGCCACACTACTTGTGAAAAAAACCAATGATCTCTTCATTTCACACTGGCCTAATGACAGATTCATGCTGTACCTCGAAGGCACTTCACCACCACAGCAGAGGAGGGACCGTCTTTCTTCTTCAGCAGACCTTTACAAATGGGGCCATAGCGACCTGTCTGCCAAAACTCTAGTCCCTCAAGAACACACTCCTGAGGAATTTCCCAGGGATACAAAGCCTGCTGGACCTTTGGAGTGCTTACAGAGGCTGCGGTCAGGGTTACACTCTGCTGGCCTGTTAAACAACACAATAGCAGACACTGGTGGATTAGATAAATAAGAACTTGGCACTGCTCTCAGGTGCTGATGTGCAATAACGTTTGATTTTTATGGTGTTTTCTATTGTTTGTATAAAGAAGAAAAATACAGTTGTTGGCGTTCATACCATTTGTAAAATGACAGGAGGGGCTCTGTCCCCTTTGTTTGTTCTTGTGGAGACTGTAGAAGATCAGAGCCACCACTAAAACAGAGCTGAAGGCTAAGAGAGAAGGGATGATTATCACAGCAAGTGGACCTGATGACTCCTCATCTAAACAACAAGTGAAAGACGGACACATTTCAGAACAGCTTGTCATTATATAGGTTATTGTCTTCATCTCGGCAAGTGTAAGAAAAGTGAAGGTGAGAGCATCATCACGTTACACATTACAAGAGAGGAATCAGAATTTGGTGCATGTATACCAAATCACAGCATTTGTAGAGCTCAAAATGAATGCAACTTCCGGCTCTTTGCAGTGCAATGTGTAAAACTTACAGCACTCGGGGACTGAGGTATCGTTGCTACATTTTGTGTCCAAGTCCATGAGGAGCAGCTGACATTTCTCACATGAGAGAAACAGCCGACCATATTAACAGGAGAAATTCTAAAGTTTGTCCCTGTGGTGAGAAAAACTAATTAACTATGAAAGAATTTAAGATTGAAAAAAGAAAAAATGTAGACATGGCATGACGTGTAATTGCTACATATTGCTTTAGGTTTTCCTACCTGACACCTGATCCCCTCATGATCAAGAGAGAAAACACATTTCCAGCCTGATAATAGAAGAATTAACAGCAGCACAGAGGTTGAAAAAAAAATGACACAGCTGTTTATCAACAGCTTTTCAGAAAATGGGCTCAGCTTTGTGTGTCTACCTGTGAGGGCGCTGACCGACGTGGTGAGCTGGAAAGTTGACTGAATGTTAATCATTGACGAATCAACAGAAATGATAACATGGAGAACGTGTTCACACCTGCTGCAACCTTAACAGTTCACTGATTAAACTGGGATTATTCAACATATGAAAAAGCTCATTTCAGTTTGTTTAGTGACCTTGATGGGAAGTTTGGGTGGACAGCAAACCATCCATTCAAAAATAAAATAACACGGAGGAGCAAAAAGTAAAAACACATTGAAAACAAATCAAAATAGGTAAAACCAATATATACAAGATGATAAAAAAGTTCAGATTCTGATTTAATTATTCTATTTAAGGTTTATTTCACCAGTTTGGGCATCTTTGTGTTGTAAGTGCATTTTAGGAATGAGGTTGAATAGTACCACAGTGGCATCAGTGTTAATGAAAGGTGCTTGCAACGAGGTGCCATGCCTCTCGCTATTAACAACCACAAGGGGGCAGTATTGCGCAAGAAATCGCCTCCAAAATGTAATCTCCGCCTCAGACCTGAGAACCGGACAGGCTGCAGTTCTCCAGGCAGATTTTGTGGATTTGAAACTCCTCAATAATCAAACGAAAGTCACAGTTTATTGCACTGGGAACACACAGGAACGGGCTGAAATATCACCAGACCGACCGGACACAAAGCTCGACTACCCCGAACTCACAAACAGGCATTTCCCACGTGAAAATATGCGTCCCAGTGCGGGAACTCCGCCTCCCTAAACACACCATGGAAACATAATCTAGCGCTTCCCAATCGACTGGAGACCCGCCTCTTTCCCGTCGCCATTGGTTCAGTTGAGAGGCTCTAGGACCTTCCCCCAGCCTCTGATTGGACAGAATCCCCTGCAACTCAGGAAAGCAACACGGAAAAAGATGGAAAAAAAAAAAGTTATGGAGTGAAGCCTAATCGGATCACGACTGTTGCATGCTGCTGCGTAGTTTTTTTAGTGGGAAAAAATTCCCTCACATTGCCTCCGGAGAAGCAGAGGAGGAAGCAGAGCGCGCAAAAACTAGGAAGAAGGAGCTAGCAGGGGTCTCATTGTTTTGGAAAGGATCAGACGCCCGCCCGGTTCACAAGAGGAGAGTCAGGTAGGCTATGTTTTTCCGTTTCCAAGGACTGCCTTGCTGATGTCACCGCGGAGGAGGGCAGGAGTGGAGGACAGGTGCGCAGAGTAAAGTTACCTCTCCATAGGCTTTTGGATGTTGAACTGTCGCGGAGCAGGAGTATTACACAACAGCTGATGAATCTTTTTGGGAATCAGAAGTTTTTCAGTGTTTGTTGAAACTCTTTTTCTGGGCCGTGTTATATATTTGGCTGGCGTATTTTTTTTGTTTGTTTGTTTTGAAATCTTAAGTGGAATATATTTTTACTCCACGCTTTTGGAAGAAGTGACAGCCTCTGGCGCGCACAAACTGCAAGGTTCGCAGGATCCCTGCTGCTTTATAATATCGTGACTTAACGGCGTGGAGGAAGCTGCTATTGTTTCTTTTTTTGGGTTTTTTTTTTTTTTGGAGTGCACATAGCTGTGAACTGGGGTGTGGGATCGAGACGCCCCAGCATCAGAACCAGCACTTTCCGCTTCAATGCGACACTGACGCAGCTGGTCTCGCATCCCAGTCGCAGACAGGTGATGCTCGAGTAATTCAATGGAAGGATTGATCGTCAACTGAGGGAGTTTGATCTGAGAAAGACAGAAAGAAAGAGAGAAAGACTTGTTTTGTTTTTTTTCCTTGGAATGTAATACAACACAAGAAAGCAGCCTCAACTTCTCTAATCTGCAATGATTTTTCCGTGCGTCATTGCGTCTTAGGGCTCGGAAGCGGTGTCTTGCGCTGAAGGACAATCGTTCTTGGACTTGCTGTCAGGTTTTCAGGAGCTACTAAACAATGTCCAAGACACTGAAAAAGAAGAAGCACTGGTCCACCAAAGTGCAGGAGTGCACCGTGTCGTGGGGAGGTTCCGGGGAGTTGGTCACGGTAATTGAGGTGAGAGGCGGCGCGGAGCTGGGAGAGTTCCCGTACCTCGGACACATAGTTTCGGAGGCGATGGTTTGTCACGCCGGTAGGTTTCCCGGCAGCGCGGACGTGCTGCTGGAGGTGAACGGCACTCCGGTGAGCGGACTCACCAACCGAGACACGCTGGCTGTCATCCGCCACTTTCGGGAGCCCATCCGCCTGAAGACTGTGAAACCAGGTGTGTGCCCATCCTCATTTACAATAACAATGAACACCCCACCCACCCACCACCACACACACACACACACACACACACACCCACCCAACATGACAAGTGTGTGAAATGCTTTAAAGTGGTTTGTTAAAGCAGAGAAACCTGAAGATTGAGAGGTTTATAGGGGCAGGTGGGGCTAGTATCATGAATAAATAAGAGGAACTTGGGTGTTCAGCCTCACAGCTGAGCCCCTTTTTGCCTGTAGGGCACGGTGTGTAAAGCTCAGGTGTGTGTGTGTGTGTATATTTAGAAGCAAGTCTATGGGTCATTTTTTTGTATGTTCAGCCGTCATAAGCATATCTAAAGTGCATGTTAGCATGCCTCCTTTTCATTCGTGTGGAGACATACAATTTTCTACTACTGCTTTTGCTGCAGTCCAATCCTGCCAAACAACATAAGTGATGAGCATGCTGTGTTTAAGCACGCCTGTTCACAGTGCCCAGATGTGTGTGTGTGTGTGTGTGTGTGTGTGTGTGTGTGTGTGTGTGTTTGTGTGTGCGCACTACAGCATAAACCATGAATGGTCAATAAGCTCGCAGCCCTTTGTCTGAACTCAGCATGTAATCTTCTTCACATCCATTGCACAAGTCATGCCTATTCTCCAGCTCGTGTGTAGCACAGTAACACACTCATATAGTCATCATCACATGCACACACACAAACACACACACACAAACACACGGCTTTTTAAAGTCATTGTAATTCTCTGTCCGTGAGCTCAGCTGAAAGCTTATTGATTGGATTTATGTGTCTGTAATTACCTGAGTTACGAGCAATTAGTTTGTACTTCTTTATGGCTCACAGTCATGCCTAATGAATGTGTTCAATGTGGCAAAACATACTGACAGTCAAACTCTGCCAGTCACGTGGGACATAAAGGTTGTGTGCGTGTATGTTTATGTGGATGGATGAATTTGATAGAGTCACCGCTGAGTGTGGCACTTTGCAAATACTTAGCAGGGATTTGTTAATGGTCCCCTTGCCAGCTTAGACCGTGTCAGTCCGCTTGCAGCACTGAGCTGAGTCCAAGTCTAATTGAATCAATTAGGCCCATATCCTTAAATCCCCAGGATGCTGTGCGAGCCGGGAGACACGGTTTGACACCTTGACTGTCGGGCGTCATCTTTCTTTCTCTCTGTAGGTAAACCCGTTGATTCGGGTTAAGACAGGTGATTGAAATCAAATCACAGTGTTAATAAGATTCATTTTAAGTATTGGTGTTCAACGCAATGAGATCCAGTGTTACGCGTCGCATGGGAATAAAACAAAAACGTTACAGGAAATGTAATCTATCTAGACATTAGCATCCAGTTTGTTAAAGGTGCATTACATCACTCACTCCATCTCAAGCTTTTCTAACATTTTCTTTTGACCTTGTGTTATGTAATGTTAGCTGTGTGTTAAGTGATGCTCCAGCTACACTTGGACGTGTGCAGGCTGCTTCACCGTAGATCCCTCACGGGGCCTCACTGTGTGTTTATGCCTTTGTGCCCCCCCCCCCCCCCCCATGATTAATTCATGCTTCATCTATCATTGATGGCTTCTCCATACCAAGATCGGATGTTAGCCGACCGCCGTAGATGTAAACTTTATGTATCTCCTCCAGACTGCAATGTTTGGGAGTGGGGATAAATTGCTATAGGACTCATTAGAGGAGTTTGGGGTTAATTTTAGGTGAATGTTAAGAGTTTTTGCATCTGTTTCCAACAAAAAAAAACAAACAAAAAAAACCCAGTGTTGCTTGGGTGCCTTGTGTTTGCAAAACATTAGCCTGAAAGAGAAGCATTTCCATCATTTCCTGGACTGGAAGGTTTCCCCCTCTTTCCTCACTGCCCAGTTTGTCTTTACTTTACCCCCCCCCCCCAGCTGAATATGCCTTATCATCACATCTGGTATTTTCTTCCCTTCCTCCCAAACCCCTTCTATCACCAATATCCTCTGTATTTCCTCTTTTTTCCCTCCATCCATATTATGCTCTTAGTAAATCTAACAAATCTTTAAGGATTTGCAGCGCACCTGCAGCTTCTAAATCAAACATGATTTTGCACCTTCACTATACAGCTGCGACCTCTTGACACCTCCTCTGCACAGTCGGCACAGAGAACTGAAGTTTGTCCTGGGAGTGGTCCTCCGGCCCCCAGCCCAGCCCGTGCGCCTCAGTATGCAGCTCCCATCCTGTGAGAAGAGCACGGCAATAGGCAGAATAACCTTGAGGAGAAGATTGAGAGTAGAGGTGTAGCGATCACAGATACCTATTGCAGCTATTGCAGAGACGTGTGAGTGCGCAGCTCATTGATTAATGCTGTAAACAGGCTTAGATCTGCTTGTTTTGTTTTTTTTTGCCTCATGGAGCTTAATGGATGGACCATTTAGCTCTCAGGTCCTAGAGCACCCTTGATTCACAAATCAGGTCTGTAATGGAAACTGAGAAATAGGTTTTTCAATAAAAGGTTTTCTCTTCCTCATTCAAAGTCTGAAGGATATCTAATGGTAATAATACAGAGATGACCAAGGTTCGCATTTTACAGTGCTACCCCAGAGATTACAGATGACATCAGAGCGCAAGTATATAAATGCGGTTAAGGGGGCAAGGGCGAGATGGAAGAAACACTTTATCACGGGTCAGACTGTTTAAGGGGGTGTTAAGTGTTGTTCTGTGTGGACTGAAAGAATTATTCACTTTCTTATTCTTAAAAAAACCGTATGGTAAATGAACTTCAGTGCTCCACAATATGAGCTAAAGCAGCATCATGACATTATCAACTTAGAATATAATACGTCCTTAGTAATACAAATTATAATGCCATTATTTATTAAAGTAAGGCAGTGATTCGGTGTCAAATCTTGGGTGACAAAGGATGGATGGATGTCAACTAAAGGAAATGTTTATAGATATTTTTTCTGTAGTATCTATTTTTTTATATAAAAGATGAGTCTTCCAGCTACAGAGGAGCATTTTTATTTGAATGTATACGCAGGTACATGGCACTTACGCTATTCCTCTGGTTTCTGGTGAGAAATGAACTACAAAAATGATGTGTAATTTCATACAATCACATTCCACTTAATACCCAAGGAGAGGTGCTAAAAATGAGCAGCTTTCAGTCTTTTTTTAGTAAAAGAGAACTATGGATCACTGAAGTACCGTCTTGGACCTAATAGATGCTTTTTCAAGCATGTAGTCCTTTTTTTATTACTAGAAATTAGAAAAGGATCCTAAAGACAAGATGTCATAAGGAACCCTGCTAACAATAAGATGTGTGAGATAACTGCAGTGCTTCTTTATTCCACCTTTTAGACTTTCCTCAACAGAGACAAACTTGGATCCTCTTACACTGTCATACATAACCAACCTGTGATGTTCAGTGCTTTGCTTCCCCGGAGTTACTTTCTGATGAAGTGATGTGCCTACATTCACACTCTCCGTAGTGTTTGGTAACTTACATTACACTACTTTTTCCCATAATCCCTTTAGACAACCACCTGAGAGTGTGCCTGAGCTTGTTGCATCCAGTTGTGGTTTACACATGTGGTTGGACCGAGCAGATGAAGAAAGTCACACCTGTATTCAGAATAATCAGGTGTTTCGGGCTGCACCTAATTATTTTCATTGTCTAACAATCTGCGTATTAATGGATTGTTTTGCCTGGAAAAAAAAATCAGAAAATTGTAAAAAAAACAAAAAAAAAACAAACAAAAAAAACAACAACAGCGCAAAACACAAAGATATTCAGTTTACTGTAATGTATGACAAAGCAAAGCATTAAATCCTTAACCACCCAACCTTAACACCA
This sequence comes from Seriola dumerili, assembly GCF_002260705.1. Taxonomy (NCBI): domain Eukaryota; kingdom Metazoa; phylum Chordata; class Actinopteri; order Carangiformes; family Carangidae; genus Seriola; species Seriola dumerili. The sequence continues at coordinate 2,453,741 of NW_019174723.1, read as the reverse complement.
TGTGGTAATTTGCTACCATTTTCTCTCCAAAACGGCCAATCTCAGTTTTTTTCCTGTCTGTCTCAGTGGTGGTGTCATAGTGAGGTTAACACTTCATACGTTTGCCATCAGCAGCGCAGCAGAGCAATAAGCGCACAGCCTGTGTTAATGTGGTTCCCCCCACGGAGTGTTCAAGGCCTCTATGACTAAGCTGCTCTGAACCAGCTGAGCGGAGCTGCCAGGATCTCTCTGGCTCTGTGGCTCCTTCTCCCCACGGTAAATATTACTTCTGTTCCTCTCGCTGCCTTTGTTCCTCTGTCTGCATTTACATGGAAGCCCTGGTTCGTCTGAGAATTTACCTCGTAAAGAAGGTGAAAATTTTGCTGTAACCAGACAGCTTATAGGCCCCAGAGTCCGGTCCTTTCTCTTTACACTTTTGAGTGCATGAAAAACCAAAATGTCCATGAGAGAAACTTCACAGTTGCCACAATGTTATAGTTAGTCCTTTGTTCGTCCTCTCACCTCGTGCTCCTCCTGCATCTCTGAACATGGAGGCCATTCAGTATTCCAAGTGCAAGTGGAGCTTCGCTGGCACCCTTCTCCTCTCTGCTGTCTCTGCTGCATCCTATTTTCTTTGCAGGCGTGTGCATGTGTAAGTATATGCATATCGCAGCTGTACACCTGATGTGACATCCACCCATCGTCCCCTCCCACTGGCTGCTCTCCCGGCTCATTCCCCAAACCTGTCACACTTCCCCGCCCCGGCCCGCCAGTCAGCGGTGAGGGACGACGGTGCGAGCGGATGGGCATAGTGAAACCACCCCCCCCCCCCCAGGAGGCAGCAGCTGCTCTGAATACCGAAAACACACCTCCTCTGCTCTTCTTTTTCATCCGTCCATCCCTCCCTCACAACCCTCACACATTCCTAGTCCACTCCCTCTGTCTAACAGTTTACCCGTTTGCCTTCTTGCATTTCTTTCCTCCTTTTCCTGCAGTGCAAGTCGGTCCAGTGAAAGAAAGAAATGAAATGATGGAAGAGGAACACTGACAGTTTGCTCATTTAAGGGCTCCTGCATCATATTTACAGCCTTGGAACCATCCGTGAACGTCAGAGCTCCCCAAACCTTCCCCAGATGTTTAGTGACATGCGCATCCTTCTTCATTCTACCTTGCTAACACCGTCCGTAGAGCCGCATTGCGGTAATGAACAGGCCAGCAACAGAGATAGCATTTTCCATATGAGCCATGTCTCTCACTGGCAGGCACCATGACTTGGCAGGCATGTTTAAAAGCAGCGGAGATGAGCGTGCGTGTGCTGATTCACCAAGACTGCCTTTCTTTCTACTCACTGAGTGGTCGTGCTGTGATGTCAGCAACAGCAGTGTCTGCAGGTTGCTGCCGGTGGAAATGGATGGTGTCGTTTAGAGATGAGCACACGCACACACACACACATGCACACACACTCTCTTCTTCAGGTTCTCTTGCCCTCCTTTCCTCAGCTTGACTCCTAATTGGTGTCTCTCCAGCAGCTAGCCATCCCTGCAGCTGTTTATCTCTTTTGAGATAAGGTGAGGTCAGCTTCTAAACAGTGCATATACATAACAGAGACCAGATTCTGGCACCCCCTATGTCATGAGGAATGATAACCTCCAGTGCTATATGAACACAGCTCACATTTTTTTTTCATTTCACCCGGTTTTACAGAAAAATACACATTTAAAGTTACAATATGTAACTTTTCCACATGACCTGTTATATATATATTTTTTAAGTTGTGCTCCTACACTATCCCAAATGTTTACAGCAATCCTCAAACCGAGAAAAAATACATGATTTTACAACGGTCCGTTTCATTTGGTCACCTGTCAATGACATCAAATCCCCATATCCGCATGCATCGGCGTTGTGGTTGGCAGCCAGAAGCTCAAAATTGACTTTTTATCCAGTTTTAAGCCACATTTATAAGATATACTTCTTACACTTTGGTCATTTTAAAGTCTGTATTTTAACCGGATGATGATTTTAGTCATCAGACGTATGAATCTTTAATAAGTAAATGTTAGGCAGCTCAGCTCCCAGCCCCTCCAAGACATCCTGTGTCCACTGAACTGTGTGGTTAAAACACAGATTTTTAAAGTGAAACTGCTTTACTCATTGTTTCTATGGGTTTTGTCCCCTGGTCCGTTTGTTGTGGAGAGGAGGTGACCTCTGTGGATAATTTGGCTGCTGGTAAAATCCTCCTGAACGACTGGATCATAAGTTATCAAAAAAACAATCAAAACAAAGGTTAGCAGCAGTCTCAGCTCCCAGCCCCTCCCTGTGTCCTGTGTCCACCATACAGTGTTGGCAAAACACTAATATGAAACTGCTTTATTCAGTGTTTTTAACTGTTATAATCATCGGATCTATTTGTTCTGGAGGGGAGGACACCTCTGTGGATAATTTAGCTCTAGGTAAACGCCTCCTGAACGACAATCCCACGCTACTTCACTAAACGCCTATTGTTTTCGTTTTGATTGACACATAGCGGCAGAAGTTACATATTAATACAAGTTGAAACTGATTTTCACTGTGATTTTTTATGTTTCCAAACTTATTGCTGCAAAAGCAGAATGATCATCACAGTGAGTAGTAAACAAGATATATATTTTTTAGTTTCCATTAAAAAAATACAACCAATGATTATTATCCTCGTATTCTGTATGAAGTTAAATTAGAATGAGTCCTCTGGCTGTTGCATTAACCCATGTTAAACTTGTGAGAATGAGCATGTAAATCGGTTACTGGCAGAGCAATGTTAATGCAGTTGTTGCTCTTCTCATCCATTAACATTCTCATTGCTTTGCTGCACTGACACCGACTTCCTGATAAAAAATGTTTGTGCCCCCAGCGTGAGAAAAAAAAAAAAAAACAGGAGGTGTTTGGGTTGGAGTGAGGTGCTATCGCACAATCAGTTGTTATGAAGATATGTGCTTTTAGCAAAAATTCACAAGCACCTGACCCTGATGTGTCTGAGGACAGATTGACAACAGGCTGATTATCTTAAGAAAATGTCCCTTTTGTGTTGCCATAAAGCTGCAGGCAGGGACTTGGATTCAAAAAAGGAAACGGATAGAGTAATGGAAATGTTATGAATCAATACACAGGTGCATGTGCAGATAGAGGGATGGAGGGCATAGATTATCTGATAGTTGATTGAACTGAGTTCCTACCAGATGCACACTCGCTGCCCTCTGTGGAGAGCTTATTTGGGGACTTTGTTTCTGGTTGGGTCTGTATGAAACATCCCTGTGGTGTTGCTGCACAGGCAATAACTGGAACAGGGAGAAGAGGCAGCTGGCACATCGCTGTCTCCGAAATTTCCCTGAGACGGATTCTCTCTTTGAAGGATGCATTGGATTTAAACAGGGAGGGTGGGGGAAAAAAAATGATGAACAGGTTTAGAAGAAAAGAAAATGGGGTCAAAGAGGGAGGAGTGCAGACAAACACAGGAGGGAGAGGAAAGAATGAGAAGGAGCGAGAAGAAACAATAGGATTGGAGAGGTAGGAAGAGGATGAAGATGAGAGAGACCAATAATAATCTCAGGGCTGAAAACGCTTATGTTGACATTAATCACGATAATAGTATTGATTCTCTGATGTGACTGTCTGAAATGATTCTGCCGAGTGTTCATCAAGCCCACACTTACTATCCCAGACTTACTGCTCAGTCAGTATTTCCAATCATGTCTGCGAGTAACCAGCCTGTGTGAGTTGACTGCATATGTGTGTGCAAGCATGCATGATAATGAAAAATTAAGTCACATCTGAATTGGTTTCCACTTCTGGTTGCCTTTGGAAGCCAAACACAATCACAGAGAAAGACAGCGTGCTTCCTTCTCTGTGCATTTGAAAGCTGCCAGGATATCGTTTTTTTCCTTATATTTCATCAAAGAGGATGTAGAGGTAGTGCTGTTTTGACTTTCTTGGATTCATTCTTTCCATAGATCTCTGGAGTTTATTCAGGAGGGTAATGATAAGACTGAGACAGATTGCCTGTCTGTGTAGTGTGGACTTGTGCATACCTCTGTTTCCCCCAGTTGGGATCTTTCTTTACACACTGGGTAATAAATCAGTTGAGAAGACTTAATCTCCACAGTTGTGTCTCCTGGTTGGCTGTGGTACTTGTGGACTTGGCCACGCGCCCGTGCTGATGGGCCTTCGTCAATACTCAATCTGCCAGCGCAGCCCACTGAACTGTTTAGTCGTGGTACTGCTGCACCTCAAAGAATCAATTTTCGGCCCTTTTTTTCCTTTTTCTTTTCTTTTTTTTTTTGCGCATGCCCGTGACAACATCTCATATCAAACTGATGTAAAGCCCACCTCCCTCACAGTAACCACCTACTCAGGCAGCTGCTGCTGTGGCCCCATCTGCTCTCAGAGATGGACTTTCTGCCAAACCTCTGCATGAGAGTGTTTCATGTCTGACCACTGAAGCTCCCTCATTCCCTTTTTTTTCTATCTTCCTTTGTCCTGCTAAAGAATAAAATGAAAACCCTGCCACCATATGTTTAAAGGTCCCATATTTTACATTCTTCCAGTGTTTTATTTGAAGTGTTGATATCTCTGAAAAGATACCATCTTTTACCAGTATATTTTAACATCTCCTTTCTCATGCTTGTCTCTGGAGGTCTAGCAAGAATAAGGTGTTTTGAAATGGTCTTTGAGCCTCTCTTCTCTGTTGTTTCACAAAAATATAAACCTTAGCCACTAGCCTCTAATATTACACCATCTCTTGGATGGCTGTGCAGTGATATATTGGCTTGCTAACATCAAAAGATTGCGTAGCGTTTCCTCAGCGATGGAATGACCACTTGGTGTTGTGTTGGTAATAAAGTTAAAACAAACAAACAAAGAAAAAAAAAGGTTGGATGGTTGGTCCAGGTAGGCTGGACTAGGGGCATGGCTGAGGGCGGGGACTGTATGGTTGTGACATCACAAAATTAAAGAAGTCTTGACCCCTCGTTTTAAGGTTCAGCTTCTGAACATAGGCTGTGTGCATTTCTCTGTGGATTGAGTACTTTGATACTTTCACAGTATTAATATAGAACCTAAAGCTGCTTTATGATAAAAAAAAACATGGAAATCTCACTTTATACAACACGGGACCTTTAAAGCTGTTTAGACATGGACAGACAAACAGGATGAAATCATTTTAAGACAAATAGCTACACGGATGGAAAATAAAGTCAATTTGAAGATGCATTTTGTCCTGATGTGGGACGTGGGAGGCAGCCATTTTCTCACCATGCCATTAATGCATGGTGTGTACTCCTTCCTCCCTCTGTGGTGAGATGTCATGCTCTGTGGAGATGAGGTTCCCTGAGTGTCCTCATTAGAATTCATTGATGTCAGGATCTTCAGCCCGGCCAATTTAGCTTGCTTTGCTCCTTAGCTTCCCTAACAGGTTATTGATCGGGTCCAATCTCATCTTTGTTAAGTCAGGCGACACATCCGGAGCCGCCGTGTGCGCCCAAGGGCCCGCTCTTTATGAAAAGTCGAGGACACCAGGAGGACGTCTTGCTTGCTTACAGTGTATTTTGACTCACAGCTCTTATTCATGATGTTTTGCCTTTGCAGAGGGTGCTGGTGGTGTGCTCTCACTGACCGCTGATTGTATCCGTTTTGACAGTCTGCCTTCTCAGTATTCAGCTCATGGAGGCTTTTTTCTTATTTTCTGCTAACAAGCCAATCCCAGGATACAAATTGCAAAATATTTTCTGCCCCTGACATGAAAAGAGAACTGTCTGCACTTGTGAGTGTGTGTGTTTGGTTATCAGGTGTTTTGGCTTGCGTTTCTCTTTTATAGGCCAAAACACACACACACACACACACACACACACAGTGACAAATTTGCCCCCAGGCATTGGCGGCAGCGGACCCGTCGCCAACTCTCTTGAGGTCTTGGAGCAAATTGACTCAAGAGATCACATGCACATTACTCACTGTTTAAAGTAAGCAGAGGGACGTGTCTCTCTGCAATCCTGACGTTGCAGTGATGCAATCAGTGGAGTATCCACTAGGACCAGTCATTCAAGCCTGTCACACAATAGCAAAGGCAGATTGTTTGAATAGCTGTCAGATATGTTGCCTCTCTCCTGTCCTTTTAAGCACAGAGGCTTTCTGTCTGGCCTGGTTTTGTAGAGCAGAGTCTCCCCACCTGCTTCAGGGGTAAAGACCAGGTCATGTCGTATATATTTAGGGCAGCAGCTCTTGTATATTTCCCATCACCCTTTGACCCTAACACACCCTGTAACAAGCGCGCTACAACTGGCAGAAAAAGCTCTGCATATTTGTGTTTCCTGTCCTCATGATCACCTTCAGTGGTGTGTTGTTGTCACAGTGTTATTCTGGCGTGTGATGTTTGCTGAATAAAGATTGTCATTGGTTTTGGCTCCGTCAGCTGTTGTCTGTCTTTTTTTTTCTTCTTTGCCAGGGTTCCAGTCAGAACAGTTAGTTCAGTCAAATCGTCCCATCTCTGGAAAATGTGTTACTCCAGCAGCACATGTTTCTAAAGCGTCTGTGCGGATGATGATGTTGTGACAGCTTTATTACATAATGAGTTGAAACCGGTAATGATGACATGGTTTGAAACATTTCCCTGATATCAGTCTGACAAATAACTCCATTGTTGGTGCACGTACCCGCAGGAGGGCTTGGGTGTTTATCTGGGAATGGCGATCATGTGTGGAATGCAGTTATTTCGGATCCGTTGAGTGTAGTGTGAAGTTCCACCGGTGTATTGTTACCAACAGGTGCTTGTTCTGGCAGAAATTTTACATTGTTTCCATGTCGCCTCTCCCTCTCCCTGCAGGGAGATCACGGTGAAAAAACCTCTACTTTAAGAAGGCAGTTGCTTCTGTCATCAAGTCATTTTTCTTTTAGATCTCAACTGGGCCTGGTTGCACAAAACACCTTAAGCTTTCTACTTAAGTATGACATTTAAGGTTTCATAAGGGAGTTACTTAAAGGTTTGTTAAGGAAAAAGGTTGGGGCATTTGCAGCAGTGAAAAAGATTTGCAGCAGTGAAAGAGATTTTACAGCGGTAAAATTCGACTGTTTCCATTGAGACCATTGACTTGCTGCTATTATCACTTGTGATACCTTTTTATTACTTTTGGGAAGCCGGTAACAGTAAAGACTTGCACTGCTTTTTCCCTCACTTTAATCACTTAGATATTTCGTGCAACGGTTGAACTGATTTTAAGTGTAAAACTAAGATAAGGAGAAAACCTTAAACACTTCAGTGAACATTTGAAGGCAACCTTAAGGAGAAGACTTGAGGTTGTTTTGTACAATTGGTTTTATTAACCCTAAGTTAAAGAAAATCTTAACTGAAGGTGTTTTGTGCAACTAGGCCTAGGCCTTTATCTTATTTGTTTCCTGTTTATATAGAATACGCTTCACTTCCTAGAATACCTGCATTGTAACAGTTAGAATGGCACAGAGGAGGATCAGTACCACAAATATAACCACAGAATCAAATTAAGGTCTTCAATCTTTAATTTGAATGTTGTGTTTTTTGTAGTTCATGTTCCTCAGATACAGCTGTCCTTCATCCTGGCATGTGTCTGTATGTGTGTCTTTGCCTTTCTCTACTCCAATAAATCAAAACCGCATCAAGCATCATTCAAGGCCCATCATCTGTATGGCAACCATTCATCATATCTGTGCCACATGTCTTGTAAATGAAAAGAGATTTCAAGGTGGTGCAGTATCCAGGTCTCTTAACCTTTAACCAATTCCAGTCAAGCTCACTGAAACATCTCTTCAGAAAAATCACTCGCAAGTGGTTCTACTCCTTTCTGCCACTGGAGGAGGATTCACTCAGTAAACAGGAATGTGGTCCAGCTGGTGTTATTTTAATGTGGATGTACTGTACAACCTGTTTTCTCCCTCTCATTTGTAAAAAAAAAAAAAAAAAAAAATTGTTGAAATATCTGAAACTGCTCTGAATGGCCTGCTGTTAACAGGCCATTTGGATTTAATCTTAAGCGTCTTTACACCACAGACTAATTATAAAACTGTAGGATGAATCTCAGCCCTTCAGAGACGCGATAACTGAGCAAAATGGCTCGACTTGGCTGAGGAAAAAGAGAAAACTTGAGTAAAAGAACTGGCAAATCTTTGACTTAAAAGGTCTAAAAATTTGGCTCTGGAAAAGGGGAGTTGCCTTTAGCTAGTCCTGGGAGGGCCAGCTGCCAGGCTCTCCCTGCTTTCATGATATCAGGCTTCCTCTTGACTGGTCCAGGACTTAGTGGAGCTGTTATGGGATGGCATTGCTGCTGTCTGCGTGCCCAGGCTGCCTAAGAGCCTGTGTGTCAGGGGGCTCCTTAGGAGCTGGCAGAGGAGCACAGCTCACACTGATTCAACACTTCTGTTTGCAGGCGTCACAGCGAGGTTGAGAAGTAAACACACCCATGCAGACTTGGGTGGCTTGGCTTGGGTGCCCGGCGCATGCACACGTACGCACTCGACCGCACATACGCACAAATGATGAATAAAGTTCAGATTCTTCCGGGCAGCCGCCCACTCGTCTGTTGACCTGCGTGAGCCCTCACAACGGTTTAGCACACGGTGGCTCTCGAGTCGACATATGGGAGCGAGAAGAAATAGATCCTCTCATCATGAAGCATGCAGACTGTCTCGTTTTCAGTGCTTTGATCACAGTGTGCAGTGTGTGTTTTTTATGCCAGTGTATGTCAGGGCTCGGTGCTTGCTTTGCAAATACAACTTACTGGCGTCTGTGAAATGAAGTTGTTTCCTCTCTAAGATTCAAATGGGGCAGAAAATCATCTACTATGTTTTTTTTTTTTTTTTTTTTTTTTTGCCGAGTTATCTCTCAGCGTAGATTGATGTAGCACAGTGATGATTACAAGACACTCTCTTGGCAGTGTCAGTTTGAGGTTTGGTTGTGCTGTAAAAATTGTTATCTTAAGCATGTCATCAAATTATGGCGTAATGGGACTCAGTGATTCCGTTTTCTGCATCAGCTTCTTAGGATCTTAGCTCTTATTGCCTCCATGTGTCTGTTCACTAAGTTGCAACTAGCGGTTGCAACTATACTGGTATTGACGATAACTGTGATACTGAAAAAGTGAAATATTACATCATAATATTAAGAAATACACTAGGGCATGGTATTGCCACTGATTTCCCGATTTGATTCAATATCGATTCAGTTAGAAATATTTCAGTTACAACAGAAACTTTGCTTGGATATGAATGAGATTCCCAGAGAACTAATGCTACATATTGCTCCTCTAACCTGGTGCATTATTAAAAATATTAATGTTTATGTTAAGAATGGACGAAGCAGTTACATTAATGCTCTTTTTAATTTAACAACGACCAACAGTTTAGACACACGTCCGAAGAAACAATAGGTCGGTAAGTTGTAGTGGCTATTTGGCCTAAAACAAACTTAACAAACTTTGACATATTTCAAAAGGGCACTGATGCACCATGGGTATGTAGTTTACGCAGGCAAAACAGACCTGTAGACCTGTGCCTTCAGTGCAGCCGCATCTACCCTGTTTTTGTCTATTGCGTGACCACTCTTCTCATGCAACGAGATCTGGTAATGTGAGACTAACGAGGTTACAGCTTCATATATTAAAAGATTGATCTCAGAATATTGAAATGATGATCGATTTGAATCGGAGAATAGATTTTTTTTTTTTTTTTTTTTTTTTTTCAACCCAGCCCTATAATACATATATGATAATATTGTGATGGCAGTTGTTAGTTATGGTTACAGACTCTCTCTCTCTCCACCTCCCTGCACTCTATTTGAGTCTAATTCATTTGCCAAAAAAGAGACAAAACACAAAATAAACTAATTAAAGAAGAATTTTACTGATAGCATTATTATCATTAGAAGTATTATTAAGTATTTTTAAAGTTATTATAGCTATTACAATAATGTTATCTTAAATTCTCTTGGCCACTATAATTGTGTGGTGAAAACACCGTCACCATTGCAGCCATCATCAGCTTTGTTGATTCATCTTGCTGCCTGCCCTGTTCTGGCAGAAGGAAGACCTCCATTATTACCCCCGAGTGCATAGCAAAAGATCCCAAATCTAGCCAGCAAATATACACGCAACAGTAATACATTCTGCAAAATACAGATGTCAGAGATGAAAACCAAACAAAAGGAAAGCACTCAACACAAATACACAGTAATATTCGATACTGCAGCATCATCTTCTCTCTCCCTGCCACCTCAATGTCAGCTGAAACAAGATGATGGCTCCGCCAGTGGATCCCTGCCACACACACACACACACGCACACACACACACGCACACACGCACACACACACTGAGACTCACTCAGGGTGTGTTTGTGACTTAAAAGCTGCTGCGGTTTTCCAGCAATGCAGTTGATGACTTACTCACCTCTGCTGTGAGTCACACATCCACTGAATGGCAGCAGCTTGTGGATGAGAGGGATTCCTTTGTGACCATGAGACCACACCGACTTACAGGAACTTTTTTTACATCACTGGTGCTGTCATGTTGCTTCTTATGGGAGATGATCATTCAGTGGGTTACCACAACCCCAAAGAAAAAAGAAAAAAAGAAAGTATCCAGCAAATCACCAGCACAGACACATCAGAGTTAAAGGACAATACAATAGTTTTTTCATGTTCTGGCCCATTAACCACATTACTAACTAATGACTGCTTTTAAAGCACATTAGTCATTTTCAGGCTGTTTTGCTTCATTCCAGGCAATCATTGGTTTTCATTCATTTCACTTCGGCATTAAAAACAGACTGTGGAGACTTTTGGTTTTAATGGAAGTTAACTCTTTTTTTATTTTTGCCTTTATTTATTTTCATTTCAAAGTAATATATTCATCATGTGGTGTTGAAGCCAGCTGAGAACAGGAACTTCAATATTTTGGTGGAAAATCAGAGACAAAAGACAAACAATTAGCATCATAGACATCCTGAAAAGGATGATATCAATTTGTTTGTTTGTTTTTTTTTTCTTCTTTCCATTCAAAAGGTTTCCCTCAGTTTCTCATGATTTTCCTGAAACGGATGCCATGAATGTCAAATGTATGCGACCTGTTAAAGTTAATGGTCTAAAACAAGGAGGGAAACCATCAGCGTAGTCCTTAAATGGCGTATGCAGATGAGAGTTATAACAGTCTTAACAGGTACTTGGTACCTGTGTTTTCTCCTCTGTCGCAGCCCTTCTGTTCTCATGGTGCTCTGTTTGTTCCAGCCATCTGTTTGTTTACTCTGATTTATTGTCCGTTTTATCTCGGTGCTACAGCGAGCACTGCTGCTACGATATGCAAATATATGACAAGCTTTGTCTCCGGCAAATAACGGCGTGATCCCAAGTTCGCTTGAACGGCTGATGATCGGGAGTGGAAACGAGGCCTGAGAAAAGAGCACGACAGTGTGGACAAAGCGGGCTGTTAAAGTCAGATTGGTTTTTTCTTGCTGTTTTCACTCAGGCCTTGATACTACCTTGCAATAGAGACACATTTAGCACTTATCCCTTGCAGATTTGGCCCTGGGCACTTTGACAAATGTAGCCACACTGAACTAGATAGAATTTAACATATAAACATACACTCAGACACACATGTACCCTCATTTTTCCCCCAAAAAGCCTGCTGTTACTCAGCTAATGATCCTGCTCGGTGCCCGAGTCGTTTCTATTATTGGGATGTGCTCCTATTCATCCATCATTGGCTGCTTGGTGATGCAGGGTGGCAGCGCGCATAAGTGGCCCCGCACTTCCCTTCTCTTAGCCCTCTGTCAAACCCCCCCCCCCGACCCCCTTTCCCTCCCTTTTTTCTCTTTTTATCTCCTCTGTCCTTCTGTTTTCCTCTTGCTCATCTGTGGATGGTTTATGTGGGAGACCGGCTAAAGTAGAGCAGGCTTTATTCTCTTCCTCTGTGTGGGTTATAGTTCTAGCCTCAAAGGAAGGAGTTGTTGATAGGAAGGGGGACAATAGCCATAATGGAGTGCATGTAAACATCATGAAAAGATGTCGTGTTCACTGAGCCTACATGTGTTTTTCTTCATGTGAAATTAACCAAAGACTCGTCCCCTAAGTTGTACACAGAGACGCTCACCAATAACAACGTGCAGGACGTTCTTTGCATCATAGGGGAGCAGGTGCAAGGTAACGCATCACTTTACCTCCTCGGCCTCATGTAAAAACTCTTCAGTGCCTTTGTCTCCAGAGGGAGCCGTGCCTGTTAGCCTTGTACGTGAAACTTGTCGCACTAGTTTGTTGGTTTCGGGGGAGTTTCTGAGCAGCATTGTGTTTCCAACTAGGGCCTGTTTTTCCAGATTGAGGGATGTTGATGTTTGTCATCGCAGAGCGGGCCGCTTTAGCCGCGCTAGCAGATTGAAGGTGGAGATAATCAACCCTGAAAGCCTGTTGTTTCTGAAACTGAACCGCCGTCTGCTGCTGTCCCTGACAACCAGTGTGGCTGATGACAGTATCGAGGATGTAAGTATTGAGCCACGTTGCCTAACTACCAACTGGTGTCAATTACACCTGCTGACATCCAAGCCCTGGGAATAGGGATATAGTGTATTCTCTTTCTCCCTTTTAATGATTTAAAGAGACAGGCTCGTAGTGCAGGTTTTAAAATGACACAGAAGCTTACATCAGCTTTAACCCCACTCACCTGAGGACAGGTAAACTGAATCCTCTCAGACTCAGTCCGTCATGTAACGGCAGTGAAGGGGTTCTTTTTGGGCTCGGAGCAAAGATGCGTGCTTGTTGGGCATGTGTGAATGTGTGCAGCGCACGTGTGTTCGTGTTCAAGAATAGGGGTTGCAGGAGGAAGACAGTGCAGTGAGACCAATTAGCTTGCTCCTTGATCCCAGCCCAACTGGGGATCTCTGTGGGAGCAAGGTCCGGCTTCCTCTCCGGCAATGCAGCACCACTGCAGCAGCAGTTGCACACATGCACATGCACACATAGACGCCCCTTGCTGCAGTATGGAATAATATTCTGTCAAAACCATACAAACCCTTAAGCTCTCACTTTGTGGCATTTTCTGTTTGTGATTTGTTGTCAGGCTTGCAAGTGTTTTCTCTCTGCATCTCTTTGATCTGCTTCACATCCAGTATTCTCTTATATTTTTTTTCCTTTATTAAACCTGCTCCAAAGGTGACTTGTGTAGTCTATTTTCAGCCTTTCTTGCCAATCCTGTGGAATCAAAGGGCATTTGATGATACATTAATAATTTATTTCCTTTGTAATAGAACTGTTAGCTGTACTTGAGTTGTGATGAATCGCCTGCGCTGGCAAATCACTCATAAACAAAACTGTAAGAGCAAAGAGCTTATGTGGGGAAAAAAAAAATAAATTATGTAAATGTTAGATGATAATAATAACTTTGCTCTAAGACAGTAATGTTTGCCTTTGTGTTTGGTAGGTTGCAACAGGGGCGAACACTCTGGAAGTGCATTAGAAATGAATGCTTTTTGGTGGAAGGGGGCGCCTCGGGAAACTCTGTAATGAGGACGAGAAGGCATTTGACATTCTCTGTTGCAGGCTACAGGCTGTTTCAATTCAGTAAGAAGTAGAAATAGAATAACAGAGAGAGAGAGAGACGAACACAATGAGGAGGAGGAGAAGGAGGAGGAGGGCGAGAGAGAGGAGGAAGGACTACAGGAGAGGGGAAAAAAAGAGGAGGATTAGGAGGGGATGAGGTCTGAGCTAAGCCCTACGCCCCATCTGGGAGGAGATGAGCCACGCTGTCGTCTGTAAGTTGCAGGGAGGGCTAAATGAAGTCATTGGTAGTAGCAGCGAATTATGGCCAATTGCAGATAATAGCAAGTCGGAAATGTCACAACAATCATGTGTTGATTAGCCGCTCTCCAGTCGCTCAGCGGCATCTATATCTCACTGGGTCATTAAACTGGAGAGCAGTAGTCACTGGACTCTGAACTTGGTGCATTTGTGTGTGCGTATGTGTGTGTGTGTGTGTGTATGTGTGTATGTTTGCCTGTGTGCACACATACACAAAGCCAGCGATGAATTCATGTTTGCTTTTACAGGAAAGCATGATTGAAAATCAGTTTCCTGCAGAGGGGCAGAATTTAATGACGGACTTGAAATTGTGTAGTTATTGTGTGAGTGTAAATGGGAGTTTCTGTGTGTACATGGGCAGATGCATGACCGTGTTTGTGTTTCTATGACTTATCAAAGTCCAAACAGTCTTTCTTCTCTGCTGTTCATCCCCTCATGTATTTATGATTAAGTATGATTAGTGGAAGATATAAAAAGGTCCCAATATTTTTACTTTTCCATTGTTTTATTTTAAGTGTTGATATCTACAAGTAGATATATGTGTGGTTTAAAGGTGGGTGGCCTGGGCTTTGGGCATGGGTGACAGAAGTGACTGCTTTGTTGTGATATCACAAAGTTACAGAAGTCCCGACGGCTCGTTTTAAAGCTCAGTTTCTGAATATAGACTGTGTGGATTTCCCTGTGGACTGAGAGCTTAGTATAGTATTAATATATAACCCATACCTGCTTTGTAATCAAAAAAGGCATGGAGATCTCACTTTATACAATATTGGACCTTTAAATGAAAAGCTTGATTGCTTTTGGAAGGAAATAATTCCCTGCGGCACTCATGTGATTGACTTTTATTTACCATCAGATTAACCCTCGAAAATAGACTCACTCATGCTCACACACACATTGTTTGGTTCTTCTTGGAGCTAGTCGACATGGTCTGTGTAAATATTCCAGTACAAACAACTGAACTGAGTGTTTGCTTACTGCTGACAGCCTGCAGCTACAGCATTATTTCAACATCTCAGCCTTGGGCAGAAACTTTGTTTTTCAAATGTAGATATCTTTTTTTTGTTCTTTTAATCCTTTGCTACGTCTTTTTTTTTTTCCACATTATACTCCTACATTACTGAGTATTCAAAAAAAAAAAACACACAACTTCCTTTGAGGAAATTCGCTTTACCAATTAAGAATTTGCCCTCGAGGCTGGACTTTACCCTGTTTGACAGACAGCCAGCCTCACGTTTGATATGAATATCAATGATTTGGGGATTAGCCTACACTAGCGCAGCATGTGATTCTTGTATTTAATGTGTCTGCCAATCACGACATGCTCAGCTGGTCAGAGGTAATCTAAGTTAAGCATGTGATGGTTTAAGTCTCCCGCGTTTGGTCTGCCAGTCACATGCTGGGCATTTTGAGCTGCTGCCTACGAGGTGCAAAAGCAGTAGAAATATGCTCAGACATCACTGCATTGTGGCCATATTAAGACCTGGTTCTCTTTGAAAAGCATCCAAGTCATACAAAAAAAAAAAAAAAAAAATCCCTCTGGTGCAATGAACCTGTTTGTTTGAAGTGGTTGCACTTTGAAATGCTTCATAAGAGAGTTTGACTCTGGAGCTCTTTCTGTCAAAACTGCTGAGGTGAAGAGTTGAAAGGAAGTTTTGATGGCGTTTCTCCAACAGTATGATGTGAGTCCTGCTTATTGAGCCGGCAGGGCATAACATAAGTAGAGAGACGGGCAGAGAGCAGTGTCCTCGATGGATAACAGTCTGTATTTTTGAATGAAATCTGCCCTGTAAAGTGGTTCAGATACTGATACTAATGCTTCCGATGCTGCCTAAAATACAGTATCAAGTATCGGCAAGTACGCGGGTCTACGCACCGATCCAGTACCATGTCATTTATTAACATATATAGACATATATACATATATATAAGTTTCACGCCCGGATAAAACAGCAGTGTTCCCTGGAAATCAATTCTTTTTTGCTGCTTTAAAACAGTAGGTTGCACAGGAACTTGCATTGTGCAGCAACTGGCAACTACTGTTTTAGAGCAGCAAAGAAGAAATGATTTGTGGTTAACAGTGTAAGGTTAGCCATTAGCAAATTTGGCAATATGTTATACTGGAAAGTCCCAACAGTTAAAAGGACAACTGTAGGAAATGTTGTTTATGTCAAGACTTAATTTTTTTATGATTGACAGTCAGATTAGATAATAAAAGAGAGATTCTTAGAGCCATGCCATACAACAATGACAGCAGTCATCTCACATCCATACAGGGTTAGTAGTATACAGATTGTTTTTTAACGCAATGGTGACAGATCAGGTTCACAAGTTCAGGTATCGGAAAGGAAAAAAATGGTACCGAACATCTCTACTGCCCTGCGTGGATGGTGTGTGTGCTGCGGAGAAAGAAGCCTCGTGAGACCTTTTTTCTTTGCAAATATACATACTTACACTTTATGATGACTGTAACAGTGGATATATTTATGGCTAACCAAATGTTAATCTTGAGTCCCTTTTAAGTGCATAATTCAACAAATGTACAAAAAAAAAAAAAAAAAAAAAACCCAAAGTGAAACATGATTCTTGTACTTTTAGTTGAACTGCTCAGCTCTGCTCACTGTGCAAGCCAAGAGGAGTGGCTAACACATGGTGGCAGCCAAACAGTCACTATTGCTGCCTTCGGGCCAAGATCTCTTCCCTCAGACGAGGTTACACAGGGGTGTTATTATTCATACAAAATAATTGCACAACTAAAGGAAATATCTCTCCTGAGAAAGGGAGGGAACTGAGGGTGGGCTAATGGAGCCTATTGTTCTCCTGATCCATGTTCAGACCTCAGGGAGGGAAGAAGCACTTTGGAGGAGAGCGTGTGCGTGTGCGTGTGTGTGCGTGTGTGTGTGTGTATGTGTATGTATGTGTGAGTGTGTGTGTGTGTGTGTTTGTGGGGAGGGTTGGCTCAGTCAGGAGGAGTTTAGGGTTGTGTGAGGTAGTGTGCGTGCCTGGCCGAGCCTTGTCTTGGGGGTCAGGAAGAACAACAGGAGTGTGTTATGCTGCACTCTGCTGGAACCCAGCTGGGGCAATACTTAACCCCCACCTCCCACCCGCCTACACACACACACACACACACACACACACACACACACACACACACACACACACACACACACACACACACACACACACACACACACACACCCGCACACACACAACACAGACATACATATTTTTTTTTAGTTCAGTGAGCACAGTGCCAAGTCATTGTTAAGTGAACTATGGATTAGTGTGCATGTGTGTGTGTTGGGGGGAAAAGGGGCGAGTGCGCTGTTTGTCAGGAACAGCCGTGTCTGTGTGTTTCGAGTACGAATGGCGTGTGTGAACCGAAGCATTCATGTTGCATGCATTATCTCAGCTCTTCTGTCTGTGTTTGTGTGTACCTCTCATCTCACTGCTTCATTTGCCCCTTAGATTTTACCTAATAAATCCCAAAGTGAGCCCACTGTTGTACAACGCTGTAATGAAAGAGCCGGGTGCTTTTTCACTGCGATTGTGCCATTACAGGTGTGTTGCGCGGGTGCCTGTGTTTTGATTAGATCTGCGTTATTATCTTGCAAACGTTTGTGTTCAGTAGAAGCATCTGCAGACAAAGAAGTGTCTCTATATTTCAAGTGATTTCTTTTTTTTTTCTCCTGTGTTTCCTGACAGGCCATTCCCGCTCCAAGGCCCACTGATTTCAAGGCCTTTCTCCACGCATGCCTCAGTGCTGCATCACTCTCTGTTCCCTGACTAGTGTCTCTCTGGAGATAGGTTAAAAGTGAATGTGGAGCTGTGAGTTCTGAAATGGAACCCCTACAGTGCTTTCTCTCTAATGCTTGAAACTTGTATAGGAAAATTCGGATTTGTTACCCAGAGACATCCTTACGTGTTAATGTGTGTGTGGTATGCCCACTGGCTACTTTTTTTTGCCTGTGTCCTGTAGCTTGTGCCTCAATGTGTCCTGTTTTCTACATGGAGTGATATTGATCAGTTGTTCTCAAGCGTTCTTCTTAAGTACTGACTTGTGTTGAAGTTGCTGGCCCAACGGTGAATACTGCATTACATGTTGGCTCTCCAGAATCCCTAGTGGTGCAGTTCTGCTGAAGGGCAGAGTCGTAGTTGCAGCGTAACTTAAAGGTCCCATATTGTACAAAGTGAGTTTTCCATGTCTTGCTCCTTAACTCATTTTAACTCATTTTAACCTCGTGGAATAGACTTTATTTAAAGTTTTATGCAGTGATGTAAACTTAGTTAAAGGTCTCATATGGTATAACGTGAGATTTCAATGTGTTTTTTTTTTATTCATTAGGCCTAGGTTCTATATTAATACTGTGAAAGAACCAAAGTGCTCAGTCCACAGAGAAATGCACACAGCCTGTATCCAGAAACTAACCTAAAAATGAGCCGTCAGGACTTCTGTAACTTTGTGATGTCACAACAAAGTAGACACCACTCTCAGCCATGACCCAAGGCTTCGCCCTCCTGGACATACCATCCAACCTTGCAGGATTTGATTTCTCTGGGTGTCTTCCTGAGATCTGCTATATTTTTATTAGATCACTCAGAAAACAGTCAGCCAATCAGAAGAGGTCTTCTGCTTGGCTTACAGATCTCTTGTTCCTAGAGCTCCAGAGAAAAGCCAGAGAGAGAAGATGTAAAATTACATTGGGTTGATTTTTAGTACTTAAAACCACAAATATATCTTCTTATGGATATCAATATTTCAAATAAAACACCAGAAAAGTGTAAAATATGGGACCTTTAATACAAAATGTGCACCCCAGTGTGGACCTCTGTGCAACCATGGCATCACATGGGAGACTCTGTTTTCTCTTGCTCTGCCATCTGTTATCATGCCCATATTCGCCCTTTTTTCTCCTCAGTCCCTTCCGTCTTTATTTTTAGTATTTAGGACCATAAAAAGCTCCTGTCTCCCATTTAGCTGCCATCAGTGTGTATGCAACAACTCTGATATCTTTATCTACCTCTGCACAGAGTTGTCAGCCCCCAGGTCAGCCAAGCCAGAAACCTCTTTGTCCTCCCACTGCACAACAAGATAGAAGCAATCAAGTCTGAGGCCTTCCCTTGAACTCCTTTTCTCTTCAAACTTATACACAGTTTGGATACTAACTTCATGACTCCATGGTCACTTTGTGCTGTGCGAAATCTGAGCGCTGAGGAAAACAATCAGCGGGAGAGGCACTGAGCATTCCTGTAAGAGCATGCCTGTGAACAATAGGCCTTTATGTTTGTCCAAGCTCATTGAGCAGTCCAAGTGTCAACAGAAAAATAAGGCTGGCTGCTGGAGACCATTAAAATCAATCAGAGGCCTTGAGGCAGGGCACTTCTTGCTTTTCCAAGTAGAATGAATCAGAAGTTTTGCATTGATCAAAGCTGCCATAGTTGCTAAGTGACCATTGAAAGACTATTTGAAACATGGCCTATAGTTGAAAGTTGAAATATTTCTTTCATTTGTCACACTGAGTGCTAAAAATATGCAAAGATTCAAGAGCTATAAGGCGTGTGCAGCAGTATTTCATTGATGAGGAGAAAAAGAAGCGACTGCTCCTGCTTCTTATAAAACAGGCTAGATAAAAACTCATTTTGATCTTGTTTTTGTGGAAAAGACTTTATTTACAGTTTTGTGCAGTTGTGTAAACTGAGTTAAAGGTCCCATATTGTATTAAGTGAGATCTCCATGTCTTTTTTTATTATAAAGCAGGTCAAGGTGCTAAATTAATACTGTGAAAGTATCAAAGCACCTCTCCACAGAGAAATGCAAATAGCCTGTATTCAGAAACTGAGCCTTAAAACCAGCCGTCAGGACCTCTGTAACTTTGTGATGTCACAAAAAAGCTGTCAATGCCCTCAGCCATGCCCCCAAGCCCAGCCCACCATCCAACCTTGCAGGATTTGGTTTCTCTGATTGTTTATCTGAAATATACTATACTTTTATTTGATCGCTCAGAAAACAGTCAGCCAATGTGAAGAGAGGCTCTGATTCTCTCTTCTGATTGGCTCACTGACCTGTTGTCCCTAGAGCTCAAGAGAGAAGCCTGAAAGAGAAGTAAAACTACATTGAGAGGGTTTTTGGTCCTTAAAACCAGAAATATATCTTTTAATTGATCAACACTTTAAATAAAAAACAAGAAAAGCGTAAAACATGGGACCTTTTTAAGGTGAAGATGTGTCTCATAATAAAAATATGACATTGAAACAGTATGAAAAAGTATTGAGGGAAAATTCAGTATTAATGCCATTTACATTTGCTCTTGCCTTTGAATGGTACACAATAAATTATGTACTTGTTTGTTGTATTTTCAGACTGAGTAACAAAGTCCGTATTGATTTTCAGCACTTTTCAGCTTTATTGTAATGAGCAAAAACTCATTAGCAAGCAGCACTTTGATGTCAGCAAACTGATGATTTTCTAAAACACATTGCCTGATTGAAAAAGCGAATACCAGACACCATGTCGGAGGCCTCAACCTCAACGAGCTAAATTGGTCCCCAGAGCGATCACACCAAATCGATAAACCCACCACCAAATGTTTTTTTTCTTTGTTTCATTCTTTGCTACCTGACTTGGTGTGAGGTGGAAAAGCAGTTTACAGTTCTCACGGAAGAGCTACATGCGTCGTATTGATCCCTTTAAAAGGCATTGTGTGGGATAAACAAAGGGAAAGAGCTTTTGCTACTTCAATGCTGTAATCTTATCTACTGTGTATGCTGGCCTCTGTGCTCGAATTTCACTCTGTGTAATCAAAATAAAAAACACCAAGGCGAGGTTTTCTCTGAGATAAAACAAATTTTTCCCTTTTCCTCTCTTCAAGTGTTACCGGCAAAAACCAGATAATGCTGTAACCTTCGAATCCTCAGCCTCCGGCACAGGCCTCGCTTATCTTAACCTCCGGTGACCCCGTCCTCTTCAGCTCCTCTTCTCGGCCTGTCATTCTCTCCTTCTCCTGAATCAGCCTTCCCCCCTGTGCCGTCCCACCACCTCACCTCATCCCCACCTCACCACACTCCCGCTCAGCTTCAGTGCCCTCAGGGGTTTAACCATGGGTGTTCAGTGACCTTGACCACTTGAGAAATGTCACCTGGGATTTGTGTGACCATGTGCAGATAAAAATATATCTGCAATTCATGGTCTATAGATCTGTGAAGCGATGGGGACACAAGAAGAAAACAACACCTAAACTTTGTTGCAGTATTTATGAATTTACACTTCTTTTTCAAGGGTGGAGAGAATTGTTCAGATGCAAGCCAGAAATATTCAAGAAAACAATAATACTTTGATTCTTTTTTTTTTTTTTTTTTTTTTTTTTTTTTTTTTTTAGCCCTTTAGAAACCTGATTGAATGTTGCTAAATCAATAACAGCAGCAGCATCGTCTAATAGAGTTTATCAAGAGTCAAACAAAAAGGCCCCATTAGGCAGACATCCATCATCACCATCGCCTCTCCTGAGACAGAGATAAGATATCAGTCCTCCATCTCCACCGCACGAAGGTCGCCATGCTCCGACTTCCAGACCTCGAGGTGGCAGGTCACAAACCGTAATCTGTGGCGCAATCACTGCTCGCTGCTCTCTTACCTACCATGCAATTTGGCTCAGAGGCAGCTTTTATTACCGCAGCGGCAGCTTGCTGTTCGGGAAGGCTTGCCCCATGAGCAGATATTGGGGGGTGGGGGTGGGGGTGGAAAGGGGATGTGAAATGATGGAGGAGGACATCAGAGCGGGGAGCCGAGGGAAGAGAGGAGGAGATTGTGGATCTGGGACTTTGTCTGACTGATAAGGATCCTGGTCTAATTTCTCTCCCACCCCGCAGCCCCCATTCTCTGCACTTGCAAACTCCAGACAGCAGCAAGGAGGCCACTGAATTTGAATAACAGAAGCAGCACAGGGATAATACACCAAGACTTCAACCATCAACATCTCTTTGCAGAGTATGCAGGTGAAATCAGAACTCTGCTGATGACTCAGATGGGAAGGAAATCGGAGAGACTGTGTTTGTATGTCATTGTGAAGAGAGACGATAACAACCCTTTTTCCCATCTCTCTTTTCTACCCTTAGAGCCCTGTTATTTATGCACAGCCCCCTTCCATGGCAACACCTTTGGTCCTCCCACTCCCCTCTGCCCTGTTCACCGGAGAGGGGATGATGTATTCTGCTGCCCGTCCTAAAATGACTGGACCTATCATTTGTGTGCTGGGTGGGGTTGGGAAAGGAGGGGGTGAGGGTGGGGGGCTGCTGTAAATCCTGAGCTGAAACCTCCCAGTCATGCTAACTATTGATCTGTAAAGAGACCTATAGATGCTGCATTGCAATGCAACAGTTAATGCGAAACTCCACACAGTGAGGAGCCCCCCCCCCAATCATCTGTCATCCACCGGCTTCGGCAGCGGGGGCGTGGGGTCTGCGGCAGCATCAGGAGACACAGGCATATGTCCTACTCCTGATCCCTTTATGTAAGGGGGTTTTGGAAGGGAGGGGAAGCGCTTTGTTTGGGGTTGGGTCATAAGCTGAGGCTAATTGACAGCAGGTGACTGGGACCCTGTGGGGACAAGGAGAGAGGTGAGGAGAGCAGGGGTCAGCTATACTTTCAGGCAAAAAAAATAAACAAACACATGGCATGACAAAAGCTGGGTCCTGTTGATTCCAATTTAGGAGGAGGAGGAGGAGGGAGGAGGGTGCAGCACTGAGAGTAGCGAGGATGAGGGAGGCAGAGGCAGGGATGCAGAGTGTAGTTAACAAAGGTTGCCATGACAGAGTGGTTGATAACACCACCAGCCTGTTGCTATTTGAGTATGTGTGTGCAGACCAATACATCGTTGATGAATAAATAGAACAACATAAGAAGGTTAAAATCACTATATTCTGACATCCGCTAACAGTTTAGTCTGAGTAAATAGTTAATCACAGGCATGCATGATGACTTTAAAATGCCCGTTTAAATTCTAATAAATTGTGTGTTTAGCTGATAAATGTTATTTTAAAAAAAAAATCGGTAACATTCATCCAACCGTGTATGCATTTTATCATTAATCTGCACAGGATTACTCATCTTGCATCTTTAACGCGCCTCTTGTGTAATCAAGTCGAGTCCCGACTGGTTAATAACGTCTGTTAGATTGATGTCTTGGGGCCGCAGCCGGTGAAGCGTGAGAACAAAAGATCTGTCAGACGTTGTTGGTGTGTGTTTAAAAGGACAGTCACCACAAGCGACGAATTACGAGGGAAATATCCCACTGGATTTGTTTTGGATTAGGCCAATTTCCTGCAAGACGTCAGTAATCCCTGGAGGACGCAGGTTTTAAGTCTTCGTGGAGGCTGCAGAGGCACACAATCTGGTCAACATCAACCCCCCCCCCCCCCCAAACGTCTGTGACTGTGCATCATCGATGGTCTGCTCCAACACGGTGCACAAACTGGCAGCGGGAGCAGATGTCAGATGGGTTGGATTTACAACGGACACAAATGGCTTTTTCATACAGTGTGTACTTATTTCCCATTTCCTCTATAGCATCTAAACCGAAATATGTTCCTGGTGAACTGGCAGCAAATTTCCCCATTGCTCTACGGAGTGAGTATGAGGGATTAGGTGACCGGGCCTAGTGATGCTTTTTGTCAACAAATTGGCCGGATTATGACTGGGCTTGACTCCAAGCACGTTGTCCCATCCATTGCAACTGACTGTTACATAATACCATCTGTAAAGTTGGTTTAACATAAAATCACATCCACTGTGTTTACGCTGACATTAAACTCCTCAGCAACTGTGTGCAGCTTTTCTTTTCTTTCTTTTTGTTTTTTTTCACATCAGCCCATGTCTCATTTTTCTGCTGCTGGTCCCCAGATTTATGTGTCCAATCCGTCTTTATCTCTCAGCCTGCCTGTCTAACCATCCATACATTCCACCATCCATTCTTTTGTCCGTGCAAACATCCATAATCCTGTGCTTTGTCTGGCACCAGGGATCGGATCGATTGAGCATCCGTTCCCCCCTGTAGCTTCCTGCATCCCGGGCTTGTTTTCGAACTTGGATCGATACTACGTCATATAATAATCCTCCCCGTTTTCCCTCCTCTGTCTCCCCGGTGCAGAAGCATCACCTCTTTCGCACATGTCAATCCTCAGGCATCTGCATTTTGCACCGTTAAGCTTCTGCACGTGAACGAGCCTTGTCTGACAAAGGGCGTATCGATTTCTCCTGAGCCACACGCAACGCCGGGGAGCATTGATCCAGACGATGTTGAATAGTGTCACTTATTGAGTCGTGATTACATGCAAAATGGGGTTGTCCATAGTGGGCCATTTGGACATACTGTAGCAAAGTGCCCTACGCAGTCCTACGCAGAAATGCTGTACTGCGTAGGAGCACAGCACAGCAGGAGACCAGGGAGGTGGTGGTGTTGCCAGCTGTTCTGCTGCAAAAAGATGTTGATTTCTCACCCACAAAAGAATACCATAAATAAAAGAGGCTCAGAGCTTCTCTCCTGATTGGCTCAGTGACCTGTTGTTACTAGAACTCCATAGAGAAGCCTGAGAGAGGGGATGTAAAACTACATTGAGATGCTTTTTGGTACTTAAAACCACAAATATATCTACTTATGGATATCAAAACTTCAAATAAAACACTGGAAAAGTGTCAAATATGCCAAAAGTACTCCAATCCATACGAGCATGTTGGTCGTTTGTTACTACCCTGAAATAGGACTCATAGGAGTGTCTCCTGAAATAGGGCCCCTACAGCGCTGTGCATACCGGACCTCGGTTGTCATGGTTACCATAATGAACACGCCACTGTACCGAGAGCGGTGTTACTATAATAACGGTAATGGCTTGGTTAGGTTTAGGCACAAAAACTACTTGGTTAGGGTTGGGAAAAGATCAAGATTTGGGTTAGAAAAAGTACTTCCTCAACATTGGACGATCTTTGTTGTCATGGTTACAATAATAACAATGAACGGTCATGGATAATAGAAACAATATAAACACAGATCTTCTGTGTCATATTCCTGCGTTTTGTTGACCCATCCATCCACGCCAACCTCCTCCTAACGCAGACTTTGTCACTCTTTTCACTACGTCCCCGCACTTTTCCCTTTGCTCCTGTCATAATTGCTACGACTACTAGATGTTGCCTAACAACAAAATGTAACTATGGGTCGTACTAAGCTGCTGCACAAACGACCTGTTTGCTTGTTTTTCACAGGTGGACAGTCTCAAAATATGGGACCTTTTAAGAGTTTGTGCCAGGACCCAGACGCTTGCCATTTTTTCCTCAAGGCCTGCTTTGAACAGCAAAATGATGTATAAGCTTGAGAACAAAACAGCCCAGTGCTGAGAAAATAGGAGTTATTGTGACTGACTAGCGCATTGTGTCACTTTTTTTAGTGTGACTGGCCTTTATCCAGTGCATTTGTTGGTTTTTCCCTGGTGCTGCCTGTTTGTGTGTTTTCACATTGATGGGCAGATGTATGCTCTCCTGTATGGACAGCCTTTACACGCTTTAAAAGTCCTGTAGCTCCCTTGGGGACCATCCTGTGGATAATGAGGCCAGAGAAGACAGAGTTCAGCTCTGCCAAAAGCTCGCAGCACTCTCACACCTCCGTCCCTCTCCCATGAGTGCTGCCGAGAGGAGAAAGGACAGGGACACGGCATGGCGGGTAATTGCTTCAGTTTTGGTGCTTGTTCTGTCTCCCATTCCTCCATCTTCTCAATCAGTTTCTTTCTTATTTCTGCTCTCTTCTCTCACCTCCAGCTCCTCCTTTCCAACAGCCTTTGACCCGTTCCCGTTTCTTGCTATTCCCTCGCCTCCTCAGTCAGCTGTCGTCGTCTCTGACATGCCTCGAATTACATTGTTTACCTGTTTCAGCAGCGCACCGCCTCCCTCGCCTCCCTGTCACCCCTCGCCTGCTCTCTGACTCCCGCGCCCGTGGCTGCTGGGGCTGTTTCTGTTGTTCAAGAGCTGTTGGATGAAAATGCCAGATGAGGAATTAATTGTCTCATTACCCAATGTGGTGTCTGGACCACCCTCATTAATTTAAGAGCTGATGAGGTAGAATTGACCCAAGTGTGTGTGTACGTGTGAGTGTGTGATCTTTAGTACTCCTCTCAGTCCTCCCCCCTCTCGCTCTCGCTCTCGCTCTCTCTCTCTCTCTCTCTCTCTCTCTCTCTCTCTCTCTCTCTCTCTCTGTCTGTGTGATGGGTGTTTTTGCAACGTTGTGTGATGATGGGTGAATTCAGGCTCGCATGAACCATCCTGTAGTTGGAAAATCATTACTAACTTTTAAGACAGTAGAGAATAATCAATAGTTTGTATTCCTACAATAGCTCTATCAGAGAAACTATGAACAACTCCAATATCAAATCAAACTCCAAATCCTTCCCCAGAGAAGCTCCATTGTATTCCTCCCACATTCCATGTGTCCTGAAAGGGCAAACAGCATGCTTTTCCTCTGCTGTATTTTATTGTGGTCGAATCAATATCTTCTAAAATGTGATTATTATTCTCTGGTCATTCTTCACACACATAGACATTGGAGTTTTTGGTCTGTTTAGTGCTTCAGCGAAAATGTCTGAAAAAGGTTTTTGGACAATTTATGGAGTTATACCATATAAAAAATGAAAAGATTTAACATTTTCTGAAAGAAAAAAAATATCAAGGCAGTTGAGTTTGTTTTCCTGGAGTTAAAAAAAGGGTTATTTAAAAGGATGTGTGCTCGTTGTGTCATCTGGGCTTTAATTGTGTCAGTCAGAAATATTTCATATCTCGCTGCTCAGATCTCATATCCAGGTTATAGTCACAGGTTTTGAACATAAAGCACCTTTTAAGAACTGAAGACACTGTCTGCCCTTTTAGCTAGCAGAAGCAGATAACACCTTGGTGGAATCTCAGTAGATTTTGGGGTGTTGGATGGATCCAAATTCAGATCATATGAACTGCGGGTCTAAAGATAGAGGGTGTCATGTTCTGTACAGACTGTAAAGCCATCTGAGACAAACTTGTGATTTTGAGTTATATAAATAAAAAAGACTTGAACTGACTGGAGACAATATGAGCACAGAGCAGGTTGCATGATTCACTTGGGATGCAGGTCTTCAAGTTCGAAATAGATCATGCAAAAATGGAGTTCTTTAATTAAATCAAAGCAAAAGTTAGTTCTGGATTTCAGGTCTCCACTAACATTAATGGTTAGCCATGCTTATGTGTCCACCTGCTTAGATACTACAATTCCCTTTATTCATGCCTAAGCCGTTAAGCTGTTACCCTATTACAGTTAGTCTAAAACTCTGCAGCAGGATTACTCACTAACACCTCATATCGTTCTCATATCACCCCAGTTCTCGTGTCCCTGCACTGGCTTCCGATTAAATATAGGATTCAATTCAAGATCCTCCTTATCATCTATAAGGCCTTCAATAATCTTTTTCTAGAGTATATCAGTGAACTATTAATGTCTTATACCTCTACTAGACCCCTCAGGTCCTCTGAGCGAGGACTGCTAGATCTAAGACTGAGAACGTAAGGGGACTGTGCGTTGTCCTGGGTGCCAGGGTGTGGTTCAGTTTTCCTCTGGGTAAAATATGAGACCTTTATGTCAAAGCTGAAGACCTACAGTATCTTTTTCCCTCATGTTAATGTGTAAAAGTTATTATATACATGTTTTTTTCCTGTCATGCCTCCAGTTGCTATGTTTCTTTCATTCTGTTCTTTTAACCTTTTATTAGCACATTGTCATCTACATTTTGATAGGTGCTATATAGAAAAATTAATTCCTTACTTACTTTTCACTAGACTTGTAAATAGTTATAATTAACACAGTTAAGCCCAGTTGACTCAAGGAGGTGTACACTACTTTTGCACAACCTGTTACTGTTACTTCTTTGTAGATCTGAATTGTGCGGACACTCCATTCTACATGTTTTAATGTGGCTTGATTGACTCAATGTTTGGTGTTTTACATTCCATTCAGTCACATTAAAAGTAATTCACCTCATCACCTCAAGCAGATTTCCCAGGGACGTTTGATGCAATCTCATTAGTGTTGTAATAACTATTGTTTTCCATTACTCACAGGGTTTGATCCAGCTGCCTTGTAGCTGCTCCCCTTTCAGTTTTATTCCTTCCTGGCTTTGTAAGGAGCTGTTTTGCTGTATAGCAGGACCTCTCTTTAAGGAACATGACATGGTTCCTGCAGAGAAGGGGGGGGGGGGCCGGATGTCCCCCTCTCCACCCACCTGCTGCCTCATTGGTTGCATCCGATGATTTCATGCTCACTTTGGCTGACTGTGACTGTCAACAACTTAAGAAGCGGAAGTAGCTTTTCAGAAATGTCAGGGCGTTGCATCACTACCCAAGGTGGGATCGAAACATGTGCTCACACAAACACACACACACACACGTGCACATCACATTAGTTTATCTCAACTTTGGATGTAAAAGTGAGTTGGCTATCAGGCTATAACTAAACAGCACAGACAAACCAAGGCCCCTGCAGTTCTTCATGTGATTTCAAATCAACTTGCACTGTAGCAACGGAATGATTCAGGTCTGAGCGAACAATGTGGACTAACAGTAGTGAAGCAACGGAGGTTCACCTCTCCTCCACCTCAGACGCTCACACAATAGAAGCTCATTGTGCTGCCTGTCTCCCTCTGTTTGCTCTGCCTTCCATACGCTGCTGCACCCAGACCTAATCACTTTAGAGCTGCTCATCTGAACCCATCTGACCACAGGGCAGGAATAACCCTCCGTCGTTCCAATCACCCTCGTACCACAGGGTCACATAGTAAACATGCTGAATCTCTGCAGTGTCGAACCTCTCATCTAAACATTTTAAGAGGGTGTTCAGATCAAAACAGGGGCAAGGGGGCTTTGTGTGTGTGTGTGTGTGTGTGTGTGTGTGTGTGTGTGTGTGTGTGTGTGTGTGTGTGTGTCAGATACAGGTGGAAAGTGAAGTACAATCCAAGTAGTCTAATCTAATTTGGTGCTTAAACACTGCAGAGTTTATAACATAATAATTTTGTCAGCCATTGTTTTATCTTCCACATTGTTTATGTCCATCTATACTAGCTTGCAGTCTTCCTCTTCCCTGTGTTTGTTGGTGTATTGCAGCATGTTTTAATGTGTTACCGGCACCTGTAGATCTTTGGATTTGAAGTGCTCTGTGTCCATCATAGTGGTGTCACTGAAATGACTGAGTGGGCTGTTTTTTTTTTTTTTAACACAGTGCTAATGTGCTAATGTTTGAATGTGGCCTTAGTCCAGCAAGCACCATTGATCGTTATCTTTTTCCCATCCAGCTGCATGTGTACACAACCTGCACTGTCGGATCATTTTGGCAAAACAGTCTTATCAGCCGTCTGTTGTCACCCACATTGCACATTCCCATTCTTGCCTCATCTTTGCGGTACTTTTAACATAATTGGACCTGTCAGAATGTCGGACGTTTTCCAGTGCTATCCTCCACCCACCTTACCCACTAACCACTCATGCCCTTTCTAAGAATTCCCCCCACACCCGGGCCAGCCTGAGCATTAATTACCAGCTGAGGGCACATTGTTGTGTCTTATCTCGCTCTTGCACAAGGACTCGTCAGACAGTCGTGACATTTTTGGGAAGGTCATTTCTCAAAGAGCAAAAACAAATGAGAGTGACATCCTGTGAAAGGCCATGATATAACACGGGATCTACAGCCGACACACTACAAAAGTCATTGTATCCTGATTACATGCGGCTCTTTGGTGCTTTGTGTGATGCATGCTGCTCTCAGGCAGGGCATGGTGAAACCTATGCAGAGCACAAAGAGGCAGCAGGGCTCTGCATGCTTGACCTTGACTTTTTACTGTCGATACGTGTCTGACTGACTGAGCAAAATGCACATGCCTATCCATCATGCACATTGCCCTACACTCCAAACATCTCAGCGCTGTGTGCAATGTGCATTTGCACCAAAATGATGTGGGAGAGTAGGCTGAATAGTTGTTGACAGGCTGATTAGATTAAATGTGTGTCTGCGTTTTGTGGGCAGCCACCGAGGATATTTTTATATAAATATGTGTGTCTGGAGGTGAAGGAGCTCCAGATGCATATGTCTAGTGGGAGAATGTTTTTTTGGTAAAGTGGAGGTTGTTATGCCAGAGAGAGAGAGAGCGGCTCACATGGGAGACCATAAATGTGTGACTGTGAGTAATCGTGCAAAGCAGCAGGTGCAGCAAAACATCTAGTTACTTAGATCCATTGTTACCCAAGTTTCTCATTTAAACCACGGCTTCAAATTCACCCCATGGCCTCAGATTGTCTTTAAATTACTCTCATGTCCCTGTTGGCAGTCGCATCTCCAGCCTTTGCGTTGAATATAGATTACAAACTAGAGAGGGCGGACAAGCGACACACTGCAAAAATCAGGTGTGTGTGTGCTTAGCGGCAGCAGCTCCTATCACGGCTGACTTCAATGAAATCACGCCTCTCACATTAAAAAATTACTTGTGTGTATTTTTGGCTCTTATTCTGTTTTCCTCTCAATACATCCCACCACTTTTTTTTTTTTTTTTTCTCAAAGCCATCTTTTGCCATGGTGAATTTATTCATCAACATTTCCTTTGGGTTATGTGAGTAGGATGACAAGAACATTTATTATATTTGTCATTTTTGTTCTTTAACAGTATCCAAAAAAAGAAAGAAGCGGCGGCCTTGAAGGGAGAATGTGCGTGCTCTACAGTGGCGTCACTGATAAACACGTTTAAGAAATCTTTTGTGAATTGTTCTCTCAATTAAAATTAAAATCCTCACCCTTTCTTCTCTCATTGAATGCATCATTGAAAGGTATCAGCATGTGGGGTCAACCTTATCACATGCTGACAGAGTTGGACTTTGGCTTATTTTACAATGGAATTGCTGAATGGAAATTGCAGGAGTTTGTAGCCAGTCAAGTAGTTTATTATCAATAGAGTGTAACTCACACAAAAACCTCTTCAGCTGTAAACTTGAGGGAACATTCTCCATCTTTCCACCTTTTATATATTTCATATCTTCTCAGGAAACCTCTTCTTAACTATTGAGGAGGGTAAAACAAAAAAAACAAAAAAACCTTACTGCTGGACCTGATTCTTATCAGGCAGTTTTTGCATCAGCCTTTCCCTTCCTATTCACCAGTGTTTGTTTTCAACAGGGTGAATAGAGGATGTTAGTCAAATACACCCACTTGTAAACCAGACGGGGGAACAATGAGGACATTGTGCAGTAGAGGAGTTGCAGTGGCTCCTTGACCACCTCTTGTTTGCTTGGTTCTGTAGACGGCCAAGATTGCTAATAAATCTGAGTGAGTAGCTTGTTACAGGAAGTACAGATAAAGAGGGAGAACTCGAGTGTAAATGCAACTGGCTTGCATCCATGTCTCCTCTCATTGGTTTTTGTTTTTACCTTTGCCCTGAAAGTTTGACACATACTTCTCTCAGGGAGGGGGGGAAGGGGGGGTGGGCGCCTTGCCAGCATGTGTTTCCACCTCAGAGAATTAGTCGATTTAATTTAGGCTCTGTAACCTTGAAAACGCCATTCATCTTTCTCCTGTATAGATTTTTCTTGACTCGACTGCTCGCCACCGCCCCCCCGTGCACCGGCCGCCCCCCCCCGTACGCCCCCCCTCCTATGCATCATATATTTCCTCCCCATAACATCGGGCCGACCTAGGTGGCAGCCAGGCACGGTGAAATGCAGACTGCAATTGGATGAAGTGCAAGGCTCCCAGACGGACGTGAGCGGGGTGAAAGGATTGGGAGCCCCATGCCAGGCAATCTCTCCGATAATGGAATGTGGCCGCTCAACAACATTCATAAATATTCAGATGAGGGGAAATGAGGCTGCCCAAGAGATTGTGTGGCGCAAGCTGTCAGTGGCATGTGCAAGAAGAAACAACAACAGCGTGGCTGTGTTGGTGTGCTGTAGGGAAGAGGCCAGGATCTCATTCTGACATGTAGCGAGAGTTAGGAATGCGGGGGTGGTGGTATTGTGCCTTTTTTTTCTTGAGGATTGTTTGATTTTAAATATGAACCATGTTGGGCTGATCTCCCCTTCCTGAATGGGTGAAGACAAACATCCCGCTGGCTCCAAGAAGTGATGAACACGGGGCTGATGGAGGCCTCGCTTCACCTCAACAATTAGCATATGCTGCAGTTTCCCCTCATGGTATATGTCAGAGCCGCAATTAACATGGCAGTGGCTAGCCACATTTGGGTTCGTGCAAATGCTGTCCCTGGGTCATGGATAAATACTGATATCCTAACAAGTAAAAGGACTGCAGCATAAGAGCAGCTCGAAAACAGTCATGTTAATAGAAGCAGTAATACCGGCTTAAAGGTCCCATATTGTATAAAGTGAGATGTCTTTTTTGATAATAAAGCAGGTCTAGGTTCTATACTGATACTGTGAAGGTATCATTGCTTATAAGTGCTCAGTCAACAGAGAAATGCACACAGCCCATATTCAGAAAATGAGCCTTAAAATGACCCGTCAGGACTTCTGTAACTTTGTGATGTCACAACAAAGTAGTCACTGCCCTCAGCCATGCCCCAAGCGCAGTCCACCTGGACCCTTTTCTGATTGGCTAACCGACCTGTTGTCACTAGAGCTTCAGAGAGAAGCCTGGGAGAGGGGATGTAAAACTACATTGAGATGGTTTTTGGTTCTTAAAACTACAAATATACACCGATCAGCCACAACATTAAAATCGGTTATCTGTCTTAATGTTGTGGTTTATTGATGTATCTTCTTATGGATATCAACACTTCAAATAAAAAACTGGAAAAGTGTAAAATATGGGACCTTTAATATTTGTGTTAATATGTGTAGTCTCAGCCCAGTTCCAAGGAGCTCAGTTTGGTGGTGCTGAGCAAACACAATTCTTATCTACCATTAGCAGCAATATCAGCACAGTTTGCTCTGGCATTAAACATATGCCAGGCATCTCCTTTATAGATCCATCTTTAATACTGGTGATACATTAGTAATAGAACTGAAATTGAAATATAAATGAAACGTAATGGAAGATTAAATCGTCCTCCCACTGGGTAGCTGAAACACAATAAATTAACTCCAATTTTCTGACAGCTATCTCCTTTACATTTAGAAGAACCGTGGGGAAAAAAAAAAGGACTCTACCACTAACTCTATGGCACAAAGCATCTGATCTTATATAATGTTCTTGCTCCTGTCTGTCAGGGCTCCTCATCTTTTTGTCACAAGACATCAGCTGATGTAGACGTTTGACTGAGCAGGGAACATGGTTTATTGTGCAGATGATTGGAGTGTTCTGCACTTCTTCTTTAATCTCTTATTTATAATCGGTGCCAAGGACAAACTGTTTCTTGTGCACTGAGGCACAGCGGTTACATTCAGGTCATCAAAAGAATCAAGAGCATAGAGATGTTAAACAGTGCTGACTTTACCAACAGTTTTCAATGTCGAAATGTTAATGAAATTGCAGATGGATGAAAATTAGTTAAGCTCATCATCGTGGGTATTTGGGAGCAGACTGATTACTGTATGTTATGTCTATGATTGGTTATTGTTACAGGGTCATTGATAGCAAGATTCCCTTTTTTCATATTAGCAGCCACAAATTAGAGCCATTTGGGCCACAAACAATCATTAGACATTTGATCGGACATTTTGTAGCAATGCTAGTGGCATAGCTGTAGGTCTGTCACTTGATTCAGATTGAGAAATCTCCACAACAATTTCATGGATTGCCATTGAATTTTGCACAGATGTTTGTGGTTTTAAGTGGATGAATTCTGCTGACTTTGGTTATCCCCTGACCTCTCCTGTAGCACCACCAGCAGATCAAAATATTCTAAACATCTGCTGGATGGACTAGTACAAACTTTGGTTTTCATGGTTCCCAGAGGATGAATCCTAATGACTTTGGTGGCCTCCTGACTTTTCTTGCAGCATAAGAACGGACAAAACACCAGGAAACACCAAAATACAACAAGATCTAACATAACCACCTGGCAAAAACTTTTCATTTTTCGAATGCTTTGATTTATTAATGACCAAATACCTGCAAAACTAATGGCATTCCTATCAGCCTCAACTGCGCTTCATGTTTAGTGTTAATTAGTGACCGTTAGCATACTATCACACTAAAAACACAACTGTTAGCATGATAAACATTACAACTGCATAAAATCAGCATGTTAGCATTATCATTATAATCATTTTAGCATGCTGACTTTAGCATTTAGCTTGAAGCTCTACTGTGCCTATGCAGCAGCCTCACGGAGCTGCTAGCATGGCTGTACACTCTTGTCCCACGTGAGGTTTGTTCAATGATACCATGTCATTCAGAATTTTATTTCATTGTTTTGTCGGGAGCATTTTCAGGGCGGAGCCGTGTGATCAAAATGTCAATGTGTGCACCTTAGCTCTGCTTACCTCCTCTGCATGAAGAAATAGATAAATTTGTGACCCCCCCACTTTGGGAACCACTGATTTGAAATAAAGGTTGATCGATCAAACTTTACCCAGAAATGGAATGTTAATGTGTGATCTCTATGAAGCTGTCTAATATGCGGCAGTCGAGCTGCTGCTGCTGAAAGCTGTTTTATGGGGGGTTTATTTGACTGAGCCTGAGATGGAGCGAGGTGAATAAATCGGCCCACCTTGTGGCACCAAACAAATAAAGGATGAGGATGTTTGTTTGTTTGTGCGTGTCATTAATGCGCATTCCTCTCTGTATGCATGTGTTGACTTGTTGCTGTGCTGCTGCTTTCCCTTGCCAGTAATTAACTTGACCCCTTGCTAATTCTTTTCTATTCACGGGACCTCAGACATTCAGGAACACATAGTGGCCTGGAGGCACCGATTTTTTATAATATTGCATATTCAATTGTCATCTGGAATCAGAGCTGGAGTGTGAGGCATTCAGATGTTCTGCCTTTGCTGAACTAGCGGCTGAGAATTGTGGTCTTCTGGAAAAATAAGCCATAAGATGGGACTTCATCACAACATTTCAGAAACTGATGAGTACTTGTGGCAGTGTTTGTATAGATGTGCGTGTTTGTGAGTGTGTGTGCGCGCGTGTGGTTACGCAAGCCAAGGAGGGGGATATTGTGAGTGATATTTTTGTAGACCACTGTGGTGTGGCTGTTCCTCTGAACCTTGCTTTAGATTATATGTTTAGTCAAACAGCCTCAACAGCTCTGCGTCTAGAATATCCCAAATTCCTTCCAAGGCAAACCATTGCTTAATCTCTGAGCAAGCAACTATTTCATGAAAAAAAATCTAACCAGACAAGATAAAAACCCCTCATTCCATTTTCTTATTTTGTCAGGAAGCCCCCCCCCCCTCACTCCCTCCCACTGTGGGACAAGCGTCGGTCTGTGCTGGCACCCAGATAAAGCGGATCAGCTGGCATAGAAGAGGCGTCCATGTCCAATCTCTGTTTTGCCCTCCCCAACAGCGTTTTGTTATTAACTATCTCCTCAGCTTGCTGTAGGGAGTGCAAGGGAATGAAGAGAAGGATATGAGAGAGAGAGAGGGAGAACACGCTGCCAAGTGAGCCAACATGCCACTGTCTCAAGGACGTTCCCTCCTTTGACTGAGGACACCGTCGGTCAGACAGTAGTGTGTGTGAGTGTGTGAGTGTGTGCGTGCACAGGGCAGAAGGCATTGGAGCCTTTGGGTCAGTCCTCTGTGTGTTTATTTTTAGTACCTAGCCACTATAACTGGACAAATCCAAAGGCTTAAAACATCATGGGGCCTCAATTAGGAGGGGACGAAAAAAAGGCAAAGCTGCTCTTTGGCTGGGCTGAGCTGCAGCTTCCATTGCATAATGATGGGTCAGTAGTCATTCATTAGCTACTGATGGCTATCAGTCTGAAAATTAAAACTTAAAAATGTACTTTTGAATCTAGTAGCCACGGTTACGGTACTGTATTCCTGCAAAATACATTAATATCTCACTGTTGGTAACATTAATTAGCAGTCATTTAAACAGCAGAATGTAAATGCGATCAGTGGCACTGATGTGATGACTCAGTTGATGAACTCTTGAGTTGCTCCACAGATCAGATTAACACCTCAACAGAGGCTCCAAACAAAAGCTCGGGTCGCATCCGCCGACTCCCAAAGAGAGCGAGGAAGTTCAAGCCGAAGTTGTGATTCTGCTGTGTTATGACTTCCTAAGATACCAGTAATGAGAAATTTCGCATTGCAGATAAAGACTTTGTTTGGAATAAGAGTGGGCGAAGGGAAAAAGGGCACGGAAAAAAAAAAAAACAACCTTTCAACGCAATGGACAGGAACAAGATAACTGGGGAATGAAAAAGCTGGGGACAGGGAGAAGGCTAAAAGGAAGAAAAGGGAAGAAAGGCACATCATAGAGGTGGTGAGAGCTCTCAGTGCTGCCACAGCGTGAGCTGAATGACAGCAAATCAGATAGCAGCCCAATCGTGGAGCCCTTACTGAACCCCTCTGCCAGGGCCGTCACAAGCAGCCATGAGTGAGAGTAAAAGACACTATCGCATGTGCACACAAATTCAAGGCCATTTTTTTATATAAACACTATTTACTCTGCAGCCAATATGGTGGCACAGGAGTGGGATGATAATTGATAATTAAGTATCTAAATAAAAAAATAAAAAAACTTTTAACTGTGTATGGTCATCAAGAAGCATATTTTTTAATTCTATGCCACTTGCATACAGCAGACCACGCAGAGACTCTATGTTTAAACAGTCTACTTTCATTTGACTGAGTGTTTTAATTGCTCTTTTAGAATTGGAAAACTTTAAAGAAAAAGGAAGTCAGGACAAAAGGCAGCACTTCAAAGTAAAAAAAATAACAAAAAATAACTACTTAATGTGTGATTTGTGCACGTGAATTCATTTACAAGAGCATGCATGACAGCAGTGAGCTCTCTCTTTATAATGAGCACATCATGTAGCCACCAATCAGCGGAAAACAATTACACCGCTACACCTGAGTGGAGGTTCTCTACTTCCACCGACACCCACCAAACACTAGTTCTGCATTGATTATTGTATCCAAAAACAGTGAGGCCTAGTTAGGTGCAGACAGTTTAAAAAATAATAATAAATTAACAATTCAACACTTTTGAAATAAATGCACAAGACTCCACTCCCTCTCTCCTTCCCTGCTCACTCTGCCTGATACACTATTGACAGGGCCGAGAAAACAGTCTAATGGTGTGTATAATTCCAAAATGGTTTCCGTAATTAAATAGCGTCTTGACACTAATTAGTTCTAGCTGTTGATAATACAACCAGCCCAAATTCTTTTGCAATGCCTTCTATTTAATTAACCGAATGGACTGATAAATAAAAAGCCGGTTGCTGTCGGTCTCGCCGTGAAATTCGTTAACCCGCGCGCTCTTCCTCAAAACCAGCTCCTCCTGACTCCTGAACCTATTTTTGGCCAATGACCGGCTAAACAGGGCACTTAGCTCAGCATGGGCAATGCTGTATTATAGCATTTATAGCACAGCTTGTGTCTTTATTTGGCTCACTGACAGACTGCAAAACAGTTTACTGATAAACCACTGGGTTGGGATGTTTTACAAGCCTTATGGCCGTGCTAGAGGTGTGGATCTATTGGATGGAAATCTTGGTCTGTTCATCACTTAAGTCCAGTTGTTGCGATCTTAACATCTGCTGAGTGAATTGCTCTAAAATTCTGCTCAGACATTCATGGTTCCTACATTATGTGTGGCAATGACTTTGGAGATCCCCTGACTTTTCCTCTATCACTAAAAATCTCAACAGCTATTTGTGTGAATTACCATGAAATTTGGTGCAGCTGTCTCTGCCCCCCACCACCACCACCACCACCACCACCCACCCCACCACCCCACCACCCCACCCCACCCCCAGGATGAACTGTCAAAATTTGCTCAATACTTTGGTTTATGACCAAATGCTTGCAAAACTAAAAATTTCCCCTGCAGCCTCAGTGATTTGCATTTATTTAGTTTACAGATATTGAATAGAAATAAATGGAGTCCACCACAATCACTAACTTTATCTTTACATCTCTGCTCTCAGAAATGGCGTTTGTGTCAGACCGGGCATTAACATGCCACTCGGGCAATCCGATCACAAGTGGACAAGCTCTGAGCGCGCCAGCACACACCTGGCATTAACATGCGTCTCCACATGTGTCTTGAGTGACCACTTGTGATCGGATGTCATTTCCCCGCTGCAGATGCAAATAAACACGTACATCATTCCTGTGAAAGACAAAATGTGTTGTTGTTTTTAGCCAGTCTAACTATGACAGGCGGGTTTGTGCGCACGTGTGTGTGTGTGTGAGAGAGAGAGAGCGAGCAAGAGAGAGCAGGTCAGAAGGGGCTGAGCGAATCAATGCTCTGAACACAACTCCACAATGAAATAAGGTTTTAGCCATTTCAAGTAGTAAAGACAAAAAAAAAAGAAAAGAAAAAGAAAATCAATATGTGATGGTCAATGTTGATATTTTGGCGGGCAGCCGCAAAATAAATCAGTGTATGGGAAACACTGTGAGAGGTGTAAAAAATATTTTCGGTTCATTATGAAACTGTGGCAGAGCAGGAGACGTCCGTTGAGTAGGCGGTCTTACTGTGTGGCTCGTGACACATTTGCTTTCACACTGCTAAAATAATGTGGCCATACGCAGTCCAGACCACCGCTGAATGCGGTCTGAGCCATCGGATCTCAAACCCGTCCACAAGACTACGTATTCGCACCTGTGCTTGGAGCCGTCGGATCACCATGAGATGCATTTTAATGACAAGTCTGAGCTTATTGGCTCTCTGTCCACATCTCTCTGTCTTACCTTCCACCTCCCTCTCTCTCTCTCTCTCTCTCTCTCTCTTTTTCCTCCTCTCCCCCTCTCATTCCCTTCCTCCCCACCTTTTACCTCTCCTCTTAGAGATTCAGCTCAGTGTGTGACCTTTAAACCATTTGTCTCTGGAGAGGCTCCGTCTACAAGCCCTCTCCTTTTACACATCAACCTGAAAAACAGTGCTGCTGTTCCTATTTTCAGTGGAGCCTTAACATTGCAACGCTGCACCTGGCTGACGCGTTTGGCTGGTTTGGATTGAAAAAGTTCCTCTGTGTGTGTGTGTGTGTGTGTGTGTGTGTGTGTGTGTGTGTGTGTGTGTGTGTGTGTGTGTGTGTGTGTGTGTGTGGATGAATGAATGATTCCTCCCTCTTCTCAGTTAATAAGCCGGAGTAAAATTTCCATGAGTCCCTGTTGCATTAAAATGAAGTCATTTGTGCTATTTTTCCTGTGGTATAATTAGACAAGGAGAGCTCCTCCATGCGGCCCACTCTGTCTGTGGAGTGCAGGCGCAGCAGTAGGAGTCCCCCAGGATGCTGCTGGCTATCACTACATCCTGCTGAATGGGGGTAAAAATATGACTGCATAACTGAGGCGGCACCCACCACCCCTTCACCCTGGAAAAAAAATCCTCAGTGTTTCTCATCCCCACTCTGAAGCCTTGTGCAGGCTGTCAGCTTCAGAAGAGAACTGATTTGCAACAACAGCGAACAGCACACATACAATAAATTAAAACCCTCCCACAGCGCTTTACGGCAGAAGTGGTAGCATACACTCCCTCCTCCGTGACGGATTGGTCTTAGGCAGGTGTTTGGAGGCGCTCGGGGAATGTCGGACCAAATGTCTCACCCACATGACGAGTGCTGTGAGCTCTCTGTGGAGGATGTGTTGTAAAGACAGTGCCTTTTGTTCGGCGCTGAAGAATGTACCGCACACCCCAAAACACACTCTCTGGAGCTTGAACACAAGTGGGATCTTATTGTGTGTTTAAAGGCAAAAAAAAAAAACTAAACAAAAAAAAAAACTATGACTCAACCCAATAATTCTTATGCAATGCTTCATAAGCTGTTCATGGGTAATCCCTGTCCTCGCTGGCTGTTGATTGAAAGTCCAAATCTGCGTATTTCGTCCCATCAGCCCAGAAAGGAGGTGTGATTAATGACATGAGGTAATTGCTGGTATTCATCAGCATCTGGTTAGAATAGTGAAGTTAAGTAAAGACGCTAGATGAGGGCAGTTATAACCAAGCACTAGGGTGATAGAGTTATTAGCCCCGCTGGCCCCTTCTGAAGCGCTGTCATTACTTCACACATACGAAACACCCATCGTGCTCTACACACACATACGCCCACAAAACGAGTATGTAAGTATTTACACGGGGGCGTAAAACATGTGTGAATATGAACTGTTACGCCATGCTGAGTGTGATTTATAGCAGGACGTGTCTTGCACTAACTTAGACGGGTGCAGGTACGTTCTCTCTGATTCACATGCTGTAGGTCGTGTTCGTTGAATGAGACCCGAGAGCGTTTGCAGGAGCTGTTTCCAGAACCTCGTGATGCCGGCGGCCCATCAGGCCACTCTTCCACTCAACATTTATCTTAACGACACATACAAGATATCGCTAATGCAGCTGTGTGTGTAGTTCTGAAAAGTGAACACTGCCTGTCTTGGAGCAATCTTTTTTTTTTTTAATTTATTTATTTGTTTTTGGTTATGTGGGGGCTGATATTCATTTCCCACTGAAGTATTTGGAATGTGTGGAGAATTTCAGAAAGCAGAGAGACTGGCCCTTCCTGCTGCAGTTTCTTGCATGCCTTACTACTGTTCAAACCAGTTTAGGTTTCATGTTGGAGCGGAGAGGCACAGAGGAGGATGAGGCGATGGGTGGGGGTGGGGGGGTGTGCACATATTTCACATCCTCTGGTTCTTGTTGACGAGGACAGCCCGGTGAGAGAGAGAAAGAGAGAGAGAGGCCAAGGTTTGGTGCAACGGTGCAATAATGAAATGTGGCCGGCTCAGATTGCAGCTGGAGAAATCTATAGCAAGGTGACGGCCGCCGCTGTCAATGAAGAGACATTCCACACAGCAGCGACGCATGACAGGACAGGACTGTGATGCATTCCATCAGAAGAATTCCCCAGTACCACGGATGGATGTACAATGTGTCACTGCAGGTGTGCCGTTCCCCAGTTGTACAGGATAATGTCAATTGAAAGTAGTACTAATAGTTCTCGCATTGAGATCATCTGGGGTGTACATACATCTGAGCTGAATGCTGACTGCCTGTCTGCCCCCTGCTGTACATCTGCTGCCATAGATACATCATTCCATCCCTGTACCAGGGGTCACCTCTTTAAACTTTAATTTAGCGTATCTGTTCTTCGCAGCGGTGAATCGCCTCTTGAAACCTTATTGATACTCAATAAACTTTTTTGTGTAAAATCTCTCCTTATGAACGGTAGCTGTTAAATAGAGGCAGTTTCGTCCTTCATAGAGAACAGAGGTTGTTGCCAGTTTACATGGTGGATTGAAAAACTATCAAAACACTCTTTTCAGGCCAATTCTGCAGCAATACACTTGTATTGCTTTTTGCTAAATACACTGCCTTTATTTGCCACTCACTCACCAGTCATCTTCCTCTGTAGCGAAGACATCCATAAGTGATAAAGATGAAGAGATAACCAACAGGTAACAAATTCAACAAAAGAAGCAGCCCTACTAAAGGCGAGTATTTGATATGGAAAAGATTTAGGGATGTTTTGATTTTCTCTTCAACTCTGCAAATCTTCCAAATCCCCATAAGAGCTGCTGTAGAATTGGAAATTGGATCTCTTCAGCTCTCAGCAGCCACAACATATCCTAAACCCAGAAGTATGGAAGTATGGTTTATCTCCTGAGCTCTCAGTGGTATGGACTTCACTGTGCTCTGCCAGTAAATGCACATAATGTTGCACTTCCACACCTCACGGGCTGGTTGCATCAGTTCAAATGTAGCCTAGGTGTGAATTGGTGGACGCATTAGGAAAATTAGTTACAATAACCCTAAGTATCAACTACATTTTTGAGCTCACCCTAAGGCAGATGCATATGATACAACCTGCTTAAACTTACGGCGCTTCTATTTCATTTTTCCCGTGCAACTTTGTACCATATGTATATTTTAGAGCTAAACGTGATCACACATTTTATCATGGCAACTTGCCTTTCTGATTTAGATTAACATTCAGGCTGCTCGTTTTTTTTTTTTTTTTTTAAGCAAAAGTGCTATCTCCAAACTGACAAGTACATGCTCAGCCTCTGTGGGGATTTGTCCAGGATCAAACTTCTGCATAAATGCAGCAACACAGTCCAGAGGCAAAAACAGACCCAGATGGATGTGATTAGGAAGACCGGACCTGTAAAATGAAGGCTGAAAGGATGATCAAAGTATTGGAGGAGGAGGAGGAGGAGGAGGAGAAGAAGAAGAAGAAGAAGAGAAGAAGGTCAGCCTGTAGTAACATCGATGATCCTGAATACTGCTTGTCAGAGAGCTAAGAAGAAAAACAGCTGGTATTGTGTCACACTAGGTTCAGGGGCAGGTTGTTAAAGTCATAGATATTCATGACTCTTATTATCTTTACCAGCAGACGTTCCGATCACGGGTCCGTGTGTGTTTTAATGATGCTTTCGTAGCTGCGTTGCGCTGCTGCACACGCCCTCGTCTGTGAGGAGATAGCGTTGAAACAAGCAAAAAAAAAAAAAAAAAAAAACTTAGATGTAATTAACCAAAAAGACCCTGGGGGTGGGAGATGACTCGTGGGTTTGTGATGGGCACCTTCCATCCTTTGAACCCTGGTTTTGTTTCATCATATCAATGGAGAATGCAGAAACACTTAATGACTCACACAAACACACACGCACCAACTTTCATTTTCTTCATTTCATTAAGCCCCTGCAGTTTGCATCTCTTCTCCCCACCCTCCCACTAAACTCATGACAGAAGCGAGCAGAGCTATTAATGATCGCCCTGAACATCATCCTATTTGTAAACCCATAAACACAAAAAGCCAACAGGACAGATGGACCAGTCTTGATAGGATTCCCATTACATCTATTTCAAAAGGCCAGTATCTGCGCACTCAGACCCTGTTGGGCTGAGGCGCCTGGCTCGTTCGGCCCAGTCGCTCTTCAGACAGCTTGTCAATATGCTGAGTCACTGGAAAGAGCAGGGCTGACAGGATTTTGAGAGAGCCCCGGGCTGAGCGGCCCCGGGAGAGAGGAGGACAAAGGTTGAGGGAGCCACTCAATAATAGTTTTCACAGAGAAATCCAGGGATAGCTCAGAGGAACATGGGTGGCTGGCAGAGTGGAAAAAGGTATGACAGGCGATGAGCGTCAACATCTGGCCAATCAGTGCGTGTTTGTCCACAAATCAGTAGCTGTGGAACTGTTAGTAATGACAGGTCACACAAGCGGGGCAACACTAGCGCTAGCACCAAATTCAATTGAAGAAATGACAGGACATTTGTCATCACATGTTGCTGCTGCAGCTTTTCTGCTGTGCACTGCATGAGATAACAGTGTCCTTGAGAAACATTCAAACACTCAGTCTTGTATACAATTAGTCATTAGTCATGATAATATACTACATACATCCGTGGACAGATTGTAAGACAATGGATCCCTGGGCACGGACATGACCTCCCACATAGGAGAAAGACCCCTTCCTCCTACTTTTGCATCTGTTTGTTGTTGCTTGTGTCTCTTAGAAGTTTTTTTTGCCCCTTTGTAGTTGTTTATCAAACAAAGGCTGCAGCCAAGGGTCACCCTGATCCTGCAGGCCCCTGGGCCTGTACTTGATTGGCCCCTTACATCGTAGCTTAATATGGAGACCAGTTTGCATTTGAAGAGATTGGAGGCTTAGTCATATTATGCGTAACTCAGTTACGACCCAAAGGAACCCACTTCTCTTAATATCTACTGTAGCCTCCACTTGGTTTGTCGTGTTGATGTAATCTGTGTGGCTAATGCATCTTTAACTGGGTCTTGAGTTTGAGTGGGGAACATGTGTATTCATTTAAACACCTTCATCCGGGTTGTTGAATTTAATCAGATTTTGAGCAGTTGCCAGCAGCCGTTTCTGTTACCATGCCTCATCATTCTTCGAGAACCCCCTTTAAAATCAGGTTTGCTTGGCGGTCAAAATAGTTTATCATCGGTCTGCAGCCCGCAGAGACGAACAGTCCCTCGCACCTTGTAATCAGAAAGATCTGTCATTATTTTCTCTTAACGTTCTCTCCTCTGAGGGGCTCGAGCTTCTATTTATTCCTGGTGGTTCATTTGAGCTTAATCACATCGCACCAACTAGCAGCCACCTGGGGACGGGCAGAATTAATGAGTGTGAGGAACGGCCAGCAGATGGATGGGGGACCAAGGGCCCCGCTAGGAGTGTTTAGAGAACGCCCGCTGGTTGGTGGGAAGAAAAAAAAATCCTCTCCCTCCTGAGTCAGTCTCACTGAGAGTAATGACAAGGAGAGGGTGTCTGCAGGCTGACTGATTGTTCCGAACTGTCCACACCTCCGAGAAAAATCTTCACAAACCCTTTGGGCTCCGGGAAAGCTGGCATCTAATATCTATCTCACTACCGGGACCTAAGAAAAACCAAACCGCACTGCATAATGAAACATGACGGACATTAGGATTAAAACCTGTCTGATACAGACAGGGGTCACCACCCAAGGGCTGAGCA
The DNA here is from genome assembly GCF_002260705.1 of Seriola dumerili. Classification (NCBI taxonomy): domain Eukaryota; kingdom Metazoa; phylum Chordata; class Actinopteri; order Carangiformes; family Carangidae; genus Seriola; species Seriola dumerili. The sequence goes on along the minus strand of NW_019174723.1, from coordinate 2,409,310 downwards.
ATTCAGAGATGGTAACTTAAGTGCATTGTCTTTGATTTTGTGTGGATATACTCTCGAAAAAAAAACGAGATCCTTGCAGATGTGCTGTCGCTTCTCTTTGTGCTTTTGAAAGTGGGGATTCTGGGAGTTACAGCAGGAGAGAGACTGGTTTGAGTGTTACTGATGGACAGTTGCTGTGCAGCAGCTCCTCAACAGTATGTTATTTTATATTAAATGTAATAGGAATATAGAAAACAGGCCTTATATATATTATGGTTCTTCTCCACTAAACCTTTCACAACAATAGGAATGAGCTACAGCTTCCACGGACTCAGCTTCAAAGTTGATAATCTCAAGGTGACTGTTTTGGATCCAGTCTGTTGCCATATTTACTCACACGTAGCCTGGATTGATTTTGACGCAGCAGATTATACAGGGCGCCTTTATTACTGTACCTGTACATTTCCAATATAGAGTTGAAGGCAGCCTGCCAGTTTAGTACAATGAATATGAATGGTGTTTGTTTTCTGAGGTACTTTGATTCATTTAACCTGTTGAGAGTCCTCCTCACGGTTTGTGCACACATGGCAGCTCTCCAGTCAAATAAAACAGTGGCTGCAGTAACATTATCATAATGTTGGATGTACGCGCCAGTACAGAAGGTTTTATATATAGAGAGGTATTTGCTCTCTTGTGGCAAATGGAATAATATTTGCTCAGAATTAAAACTCGAGAATTAAAACTCGTTCTTGTTTTATCAGTGTGTGAATTTCATGGGTCCCATTTCTGCTTCTGTGTCAGGGGAGCTACTTCAAGACTCATCTTTAGTTGTTTTTACCATCTGGCCCTTGGACTACTGTATAATCATCATCTAAATGCCAATGACAAATATTGCTTTTGAATACATGAAGTAAATGTCAAACTTTATTTGATGATTGACTTTACTTTTTTCTCTTTTTTTCATGTGGATCTTCTTCTTTCCATCAATTCACAATCGGCTGTGACCATATCAGGTAAGAGCGAAATATTCTTTTTGGCCTTAACTGTCTGCCTGCTATGGCCGTGTTTACACTGCGAACTTGCACAGTGAGAGTGGCAAGGGTTTTGTATTGAGTATGCAAATGATTTTTCTCCTAACAGATCTGTCTGTATTCTTCTTTAGACACAACAGGTTATTTCTTGTACTTCTTGTCCTTCCGTCCTTTTTACTGCACAGGCGGAACCTGGCTCACTTGTAGCATCATTTTGTTTATTTTCTACACATGATGCCACCTTGCCCCTTAAAACCTTTTTCTAAGTAGGTTAACTCAGCGTGCCCACCTCTCTGAGATGCAGTGGCGTGCTAGAAATGGTTATTTCCATCATGTTTTGTCCATCATGTTATGTCCTGCTCGTTTCTGTTGTGATACAACTGCCTAGAGCAGAGCACTGGCGACCAGACCGCTGTTTCTCTGAGAGGAAAAATTTAACAAAAATCTCCCTGGGCCACCGTGGCCCATTGGGGGGGGGGACTACTACTTTGTGACCTGTCCACAACCCATCACATACAGAGTCAAACAGACTGCAATCCCCCAGAGACCGGGGGGATGCTTTATACCCTGCTGCTCTCATCCGGCCAGCTATTATTGCGCTGTGAAGTAGCTGGATGCCAGCTTTCAAGGACAGTCAGAAGTTAACTTGGCCTCTCTGCATGCAGACAGGCTGTATGATTGGCCTCAAGTGCACCAAGCTGCAACCTCTACTGTGTATTAAGTATAGCCACTCAAGCATTCATCATTCTGCCATATACGGTGAGGGAAAATTAGGCCATATGGCTATGTATTACATCAAGTCCTCAGTAATCATGGGAGAAGTTGTATTTTCCATGTGTTGTACCATATGTCAATGGTCCTTGTGGTTTCTATGTCATAGTCAAGTTGTTGTTGGGACAAGAAGGTTGCAGCATTACTTCCCCAGTTGTTGCTTCACCATCAAAAGGGTTTTTTTTTTTATACTCTTATAGAAGTGCTGTTATGACACTGGAAGTCCTTGATCTGCAGCTGTGTTGCACAGTTTTTTTTTTTTTCCCAAATCTTACAGCTACACCTGCTCTTTTCAGTGGCCTGGTGTGAAAACGGGCAGAGCTCAGAGCACTCGGAGCAAATTCTTTTCCCCACATCGCAAAAGTTTCTCGTTCCTCCACCGTCTGCGTTCACTCAACGCGCCTTTTTCGCAGCGGACATTTTGACATGTCACAGCAGAGAGGAAGCATGGGTGTAAATAATAAAATTAACGATGGCTGAATTCCGTTTTCACCTGCCTCGGGTTTCAGGGTTGCTGGCGTGCCGCGTGCCGGCTCCCCTGTCACACTGTCGTGGCTTACTGGGTCACTCAAATAGAACGGAGCCGTCGGCAGTGATGGAGAGGTGGAAGGGCGGAAAGTGTAACCGACAGTGGGATCAGGCTCTGAGCGAGAGCCTGGAGAGATATGGACTAACCCCACTCTACATTTTTAAATCATAGTGCTCCACACACACACACACACACACACACACACACACACACACACAAGGGGAAATGTTACTGTCTGTAAATGCAATATTTTATTTTTCTGGAGGCTGTTTATTCAGCTCTTGGACCAATGACTGCTTTCTCTTTATAATCCCTGCCCTTACTATGATGATGTATTTCTACCTTAAGTTCTCTGTCAATACAGTAATGTGACCAGTAACGCCCTAAGTTAGAACCTTTTTAGTGTTGTTATAAGGAGCCAGTTGTACCCAGGTAACAGCTGATACAGAAAATGCTCTAGTTTCTGAAATCAAAAGGCATTTGTGTAGAAATACCCATTCCTTAGTGCTGTTGGACACGAGCAGAGATTTGTGTGAGAAAACATGTCCCCTTCAAAGACCGGAGTCCAGTGTGATGAGGTTTTGCAGCTCTTTCCAGTCATCATCATCATCATCGGTTGAGCTATATTCCAGAAGAGTGCTCGTTCTGGGGATTTAAGGAACACGAAACTCGTCCAAAGTTTAACAGGTGTTCCTCTTATTTTTTAACATAGTCACCCTGTTTGAAACTGAATAAAACATTGCACACAGCAGCAGTAGCAGCACTTTTTTTTTTAATTCCCATCTGAATGAAGAACTGTGTACGTCACTGCTTTCACTTCTGGACAAAACAAAAAAAAAAAAAACCTGCACAGTGTATCTGCACAGTCACCAGGGCTGAAATCCCCCACAGGGCATCAGGATGATTGATGCTTCTCTCTGCTGATTGGCTTTACTCTCTTTTTTTTTTTTTTTCTTTCACTCCCAAACAGCTCTGAGCCTTGAATGCAGCCTCGTAATGAAAAGACAACCCATTGAAACCATTCTGACACTAGTCTGACGTCATGACTCTGCTACTCGAAGGCTTTTCTGTTTCTGGGAAATGACTAAAGGCTACTTTTTCTCAATTATGTAGAAAGTCAGCTTTGATGTCTGTATTTTGACTTACCTCTCTTGCCTTTCCTTCCTCCTGTCGTTCAATCAGATAGCTTTGCAGCATAGGGAACCTCTTGCTCCTTTTGCACCGCATCTAATATTTATAACGGGTGTCATGCCAAGCAGCCAACACCATGTGAAAAGCCTGTGCAGTCTTGATTGAATATATGCAGTGCTGGCAGGCTGGATTTGACACACAGTGATACAGCACAGGAGATGCAAATCTTTGGTACTCTGCCTCCCCACCTCTGTCTGTTTCCTATTCTTCTTCTTCATTATTATTCTCAATCAAAAGGACCCTACAGCAAGCTGCATCCAATATGGGCACACATTTCAGCATTTATCCTTGCAGAATTCAATTATTGTTTTCGCTATTTTTTTTTTTTTTTGCCTTTCTCTCTCACTCTCATTCATCTAAAACCTTGAAACCGCTTTTATCATTTTTCATAACAATGTCCCAATATCATAAATCGGAGCCAAGGTTCATTTCACACTATGCTCAGCATGATTCTGCCAGGGGCGAGAGGGAAGGACAGATATAAGTGGCATCAATCACAGGCTGGTTCATCACTTGGCTCGCCCTCAGACAAACAACGTTTAGAAGAGAGCAAAGCTGCTGCTCCCTCAGTCGTAGTGTTTACAGCCCGTGTCTGCTTTTCTTTTTTTTTTTTATCTCCTTTGTGCTTTATCAATCTGAACAACCCTTCTCTTTATTGGTGTCTTATCTGACCCAAGGGTCATAAAAGTAAACTGTTATCTCTGTTGACAAGGAGGCAGCTTTATTTCAGTGTATGACTTAATAGATCTTGGCCCTTGTTTTGATGGTTTTTCCAGACTCTCAGTTTAAAGGCCCCATATTGTATAAAGTGCGATTTCTTCGTCTTTTTTGATTATAAAGTAGGTTTAGGTTCTATATTAGTCCACAGAGAAACACACACAGCCCGTATTCAGAAACTGAGCCTTAAAATGAGCCTTGAGGAATTCTGTAACTTTGTGATGTCACAACAAAGCAGTCACCGTCCTCAGCCCTGCCCTGAGCCCCGACCATCTGGACCCAACATCCAAACTTGCAGGATTTGGTTTCTCTGAGTGTTTACCTGAAGTCTGCTATATTTTTATTCGATCAATCAGAAAACAGTCAGCCAATTAGAAGAGAAGCTCCTCTCCAGAGCTCCAGAGAGAAGCCTGAGAAAGGAGATGTAAAACTACACTGAGATGGTTTTTGGTCCTTAAAACCACAAATGCAACACTGGAAAAGTGCAAAATATAGGACCTTTAGAGATTGGGCTGTTGGGTGTTTTTTTTCTGTCAGTAGTCTTATATTATCTTATATTATAAGATGTATTTTTATTTTGATAACAACAGAATTTGTGAGAAAGCATCTTGGACTCTTTGGAATTAACCTGAATTCCTGGAGTAGTAGTTTACAAAGTGTGGTTGAATTTTTACACAAGTCACAACAGGAACATAATCTGAATTAATTACACAAAAAGGATTATACTTTCTCATCATGTCTGTAAATGTATGTTAAAGTTTATGTCTATGCAATGTAAATATGCATCTCTAGTGTGTCATTGGCATGGGTATAGACTCTATAGTCACAATATAATTAGAAGTTTCTTAGCCATGCTTAGCGACGTGGCTCTAAGAATTGCAGTGTTAGTCAATTGGTACATAACTTTGGTCCAGACCGAAATAACTTAGTCGCTATTGGATGGGTTGCCATGGTCATGGTCTATGGTCAGCTAAAAGCACCAATATGCCTTAAGTTTCACAGAGCTGCTAGCATGGCTGTAGACCCCAAGTCTTGTTTTTAACTGTCCCTCTTTAGCAGAGCAGTTGATATTGAGCCTTTTTAAAGTTAAACTTTTGTCTCATTGGTTCATAGAAAATAATCTCAGCAACAATATGAAAATCCAGTTGAACGAGGCGGCCATATGTTCCCCAGCACCAGTCTGTCTTGTCCTTCTGTGAGGTCTTATGATTTGTGAGTGAGATACACATCACTGAATTTCCTACATTTATTCCATATCTTGAACTCTGACTGATTGAAGCCAGAATCCTGAGATGCCCTATCCTGCTTTATGAGCTTCACACACTCTTCCCCCGAGTTCCAGGTCAAGTTTCAGCTAACAGCAGGCACTATTTAACAAATGCCTCTTTTGCCCTTCCCAAAAATATGTTTTCCGGCCCTGGGTTTGCTGAATCATTTCACAGGTCAGCGCTTTACAGACATCTCGAGTTCAAGAAATGTTTTTTCTTGGTTTCTAGTTGTGCTTGAATCCTTTCATTATCATTTGCAGCCATGTTTTCCTGTTGGTTATTTGCCTCTTTTTCACTTAATACTGATCTCTATTTAGTACAGATTCAACAACTTATTAACACCTTTGAATAGAAAGTAGTAGAAATATGGTTTAATTTTTGTTATTATGTCAATCCATGAATTAGACAGTTCATCAGCCACACTTGTTTTATTATGCCTCCCTATGAGATACTTAAGTACTCTAGAAAAGATGAGGTCAAGGAGTCAATATCTTCATTTAGCTGTCTTAGAAGTAATAATAATAAAGTGAAATAAGCCCACCCAGATCTCTTGTGTCCCCTTGAAGACCTAGTTAGTAAGTTTCATGCTGGGATAATTACACCTGGACAGCCTACATGCATACAATAAAGTTAAATTATCTTTGTTTTTTCCAAATGTATTTGATCTAGAGATGGCGAGCAAAGTCAAAGCAGCCCTGAGGACCGGAGAGACTTAGTTAAAAGTCGTTTTAACAGCAATGAGTGATGCCTCGATCCTTGGCGGGCTGTGTGATGAAAACTGGACTGCTTGCGTAATGGAGCTTCCTTCACCGCCTCTGCTGGCTAATTGAAAATGTATTTATTCCTCTGAATTAACGCCAGCTCCCGGCTTTTCCCTCCCTCCTATGTTGAGAAGATTGGCCGTGAGCGTTTAACTTTGTCCGTCCACTTAACGAGTGAAATGGTTTGAAAAAAAAAAAACCCTCATTGCCATGGGTTTGTGTCGACTTGATTAAGTGACGGTCTTTGAAGTGGCAAAGTTTGATTTCCGCACATGTGCCGGCATTTCCCAAGAGGAGCTTTACTGGGGCAGAGCTGAACAAGATGTTGTATGATGTCAGTCCATTTCAGCCGAGCAAATTTAGTTCATAATTGCCTCTCTGTGTTCTTCCCTCTTGACTGTTGATACTGATTCAAATGAGGGGAATGGTGACGTTCCAGACATCCTTGTGTGACCTTGTGTTTTACACTTTTAGACGTTTTCACGATAAACATTTTCTCATCAAAGTGTGCCCCCCACCCCCCCACCCACCCCTCCCCCCTCCTCCTCTTTATCCCATTCCCGTGCTTGCTACAGTATATTAACCAGGGCAAGCTGGCATGAGGTGTGGAGTGGAACAGATGTCATTATGCATGCTTCTGTAGATTAGTTAATCACAGGCACCACCTGGGTGTGCTGATTGCTATTAATCCACTATTGTAATTGAAAATTAGGGGTTGCACCACAAAAGCATGCTGTCTCTCCATCGGCCCTAATAGATTCCTTATACGCCTGCTTCCTGACAGACTTGTCATTCGTACTGAGAGCAGTGATAAAACATGAAGCCCAGAGGTAGAAAGCCGTGGAGATCCTCACTTACGACTCACATAATTGTGATGAAGACTCTGACTTATTACAGTGGTGGTGGTTGATCTGTACGACCATTTCACAATTGGTGCAGAAGTGTAAATACAGGAAGCTGCACCCGCTGAACGATGCCCCGCCACCGAGCCCAGTCCTCAGCTCTCTGCCAGCGCTTTGCTCCTTCTGCCATTGATAATCCTCCAGAAATGTTCTCAGGGAAAGCGGATTATCATGCAAAGTGGTATAAATTTCCCCGCAGTTGTATCTCACAGTTAATTAAATTTATCATTGTCTCCGGGAATGGCTAGCATCTTCATTCTCTTCACTCTCACTGGGACGTGTGCCCTAATAAAGGGACGTCCTGTTTGAGTAATTAAGCCTAATGGATTCCCTTCACCTGGGGATTCATGTTCTTAATCTCCTCATCCACCTGTGGGTATGTGTGTGTGTGTATGTGTGTGTGTATGTGTGTGTGTGTGTGTGTGTGTGTGTGTGTGTAACCTCCTTCAGATGTTTTTTTGTTAGTGTGTTATTTCACAAAAGAACACAGGATAACAATCCTTTGCATCTGTTATGTAACATGATAAAAGCGCACAAAAACACACAATAAAGTACATTTTGTACCATCCTGCGTAGAAACCTGATCAACCTCTGTACAAAAGGAGATGTGTTGCACTGCAAGAGGCAAATGGTGGTCACACCAGATACTGTCTCGTTTTCTGATCCATCACCCTTTCCCCCAAAAAAGAACATCTGTAGCCCATTTCATGTGAAACCACCAGTTCAGTACCTAATAATTCTCTCTTTTCAAAATAAAACTGCCCATTTTAAAGTGGCCTTTTATTGTGACCAGCCCAAGGCACACCTGTGCAATAATCATCCTTTTATATGCCACCCCTGTCAAGTGGACGGATTATCTTGGCAAAGGAGAACTGACATGGATTTAAACACATTTGCAAAGAAAATTTGATAGAAAGAAGCTTTATTTGTGCTTAGAAAAGGTTTTAGATCTTTAATTTCAATTCATGGATAATGGCAGTAAAAACAAAAGTTCAGCATTTATGTTTTTTTCTGTCTATTTTGTCATCTTTTAAACTTGTGTTTAACTACCATTTTTTAGGGTACTCTTAAAGATCCCAACCAATGAAAACTGAGTTTTTAACCTTGTGATCATGTGCGTATGGTGTTTTTTATATAATACAAGACAAATCATGAGTGAAAAAAGCAGTCAGTGTGAACAATGAAAGTCAACCATGACTGTATTTCCAGTGTGAAACTGCAGTGAACCAATGACAGTCTCATAAAAACATCTTCAGACAATCGGGGGTTTCATACGTCATATAACTAAGGCACCAATCCCGTCAAATTGTGGGAGGCGGTCAAAATAAACCCGAAACCTTGTCAGTACTAACACTGTGTCAGCCCCTGCCATTTGCAAGTTAACAAACAACATAAACAAATAACTACGCTTACTGTTCTTCGCAGATTTTAGTGCAAAACAAACTCCTCCCTCCTCAACAAGCTAAGTCTCTCCAATGTTTATTACCGTTAACTCTCTGCTCTTTCACCTGTCAGCTTGGCGCAAGCAGGGGTGGTAGGGGCGGGGCATAAGGCCTAATCCGGGATTTCTCAATAAGGAAGTAAGTGTAGATGTTCTTCCAGCCCCAGTTTTCCTTTTTTTTTTTTCTTCACTTTTTATGTGTGAAAAACCTTGTTACACAAAATATTCATCAAGGCAGAGTATATTTACATTGCTAAAAACATGTTTAGAGAAGTACTTTAAGAAGAAACCCCTAGTCAGCACCACAACAAGTTCCCTGAGTACCAGCTGTAGGTCTGAAAGATTGAAGGAAATTACAAAATTTACAAGTAAACCAAAGACAAGAAAGCCTGGCGGTATCAGCTTTAATAACTGGTTTGTGTGTGCAGCCGTCACTCTCTGCCGTCGCACTCGTCCCCCTTCTCTTCCTCCTTCAGTGCCGCCAGCACTGACAACTTTCACAGCGCTTGACAAATAGGTGCAGAGCTGTTTTGTTGCAAAGCAAGACACTCTTCTCCACGTTAGAGATGGCGAAGCTTTCAGCTGTCAAAAGAAACCTCGAGGAGTGTGTGAGGAGAGCACAAAAGAGGTGAGGAGCACTTCCCTCTGAATTCATTGAACCCAAGCTGTGCAAGGGGGCGTTGAAGATGGACACTAGAGTACACCTACCCCATACATAAACAAATTTTTTTTTTTTTTTTGTCTTACCCTCTCTGACTGTGTCTCTTTTTTCCTCTCTTTCTCCCTCCCACATTCACCTTGTTGACCTTGAGAAAATGTGACACTGAAAATGCAGTGAACAATACATGCGGTTAAATGTGTATTGTTGATTGCCTTTCTTTCCTCCAGTGTTTTACAGTAGAGAGCGCATCTCCGGTGCGGTGTATCACCAAAGCATCTGTGGCAAAATAACCCAGATAATTATCATTGAGTGAGTCAGTGGGAGTGAGTCAATATGTTTGTGGTCAGGGTTGATCATGTCCTCAAGCATTTATTGACATTTCAATATGAAACTGTAATATTATCGCTGTGGTTTTGTGCCTGCATGTGTAATTTGTCAGGAGAGCTGGTGTTTGGGTATTTTGGGGCTTGTGTTTTGGTTGATGCCGGTCCACTGAATTAGGCTTACTCACAGATCTGGCTCGCCCCTCAGCCCAATTCTTTGGACATGATTGAAACCACCCGGCGCTTTTTAAGGTTAACCTCTCGAGGGGGTGACCTATCCTTTTGTTTGTTTGTGTGTGAGTGTATGCCAGTATGAATGAGAGCAAATCTCTGTGAGTCAGCTGAAACCATCACACATGGAACGAATCAGTCTTAACAAAATCCCCAAACCCCCACCAACGGAAAGCTCCAGCGTGCTATCTCTCTGACATCATACTAATAACAAAGACCTATGGATCAACAGGGAGAAGACTCGCCTCTATTAAATCAACTATGACTGGATCAGTCCCTGAGCAGCACAACACCATGACTCACCTTCTCGGGCTGGGTGTCATTACTGCCGTGCTCTCCGTGTGCACCGACAGAAAGCCCCTTATATTTTAAAGATGCTAATAAGAATAAGATGTGGCTCTGGGCTTTGCCGGATCATCACGACATTTGGCTGTGGATCTAACAGATGTGTATGTTTTCCTTCTAGCATATAGTCACAGCCTCTTTCTGTAGCACTGCAATGCACCCTGCGGGGAGCAGTTTGAATACACATCTGCAGAGTTGCATTTATGCATATGTCTTTCCCTCCATCTGACACTTACCTTCAAACGTGTATACACAGATACACACATGCTGTGATCCCTCCACACGCTGCAGTGTTTATATATAGGGTGTTGGCTGACTCAGTCAAACCTCATTTCTGTCCGTCTCATAACAGCAGCGAGCACACAGATGCTCATTTTGATTCGCTCCGCTTCACCTCCCCCTCCTTCCCCTATCCGTCAGTCCATCGGTCATGTGGAAGAATTATTTATTAAACATAACTAACGTCTGCTGTGTATCAACAGAAAGAATACAAATTTCAGTCATCAGAGGGAGCCTCGAAAACAGCTTGAGGTAAATATTCAGTTGACATTCAGTGGTTGTAGAGAGCTTTTGCCTCTGATTCTCTTCATATCTGCTCTCTGGCGTCTGGCCGGTAAAGCCTTTTCATCTGCTGTGAGTGACTGATGTGGCTGCCCTCTCCTCCCTGGGCATCTGCCCAGCTTATTGAGAAGCGCCTTGTGTGTGCCTTCAAAGAGATAGAGATAATTCATGGACTAAATGTCAGTATCCAGTGGCCAAACAATATCCATAGGCTTCACCGAGCTAGACTCATATACCATTCCTTGTGCATTTGTGCTCAGAAAACCCCAACACACATGTCTCTCAGTAAGAGGGATGTTATGTGGACATAGGGCTGAAATGACTGAGGTCCAGCCTGCTGACTCATTTCACTGTTAGGCGAGTATCCTGTTAGGCAGCCACAACATGATGGATGGGTGTAATGTAGGAGAGTGGTTTCTCTTCATGCCCACCATCCCTGCCTGACCTTCTGCAGATGGACGACAGGGTTCAGCTTGTGACTGTGTGTGCGTGTGTGTGTGAGAAATGGTGAATACACAATTCCCAGGGCCTGAAATAGCTTCTTTTTTTTTTTTTTTTAGCTGCACCCAGTGGTGATGGCACATGTTGAGACAGTAGAGTGAAGGACCAGCCAAGGACCTCGGTAGTGATGTTTTTCTGGTGATGAAATGTTAAGTACCTCCTGAGGATATAATAGTTGCAGTGTATTAGGTTTTGGTGTGATTACACTGAATTCTGTGTTTTTATATGTTATGGTTAACAAAACTCACCAAAAGGTCCGCATCATAGTTTGTTCTGGAGCTTTTGACCATATCACACAATCTTCCTCAGCAGGTACGGTTTGACCAGTTGTCAAGAAATTGCACAATAATTGTGGGAAATTTCATTTTGGCTCAAATGATGAGGCTTAAATCTCATTCTTTACCTTGGAAACAGCAGTTGACAAAATGATCTCATCTTAATCTCACGTTATTTCATCTTGCTCGCATTATGTGACATGGAAATTTGAACGTCTACGATTTCAATGACAACAGGGGAAACTTCATCATCTGAGAATGATTGTGTGATATGATCAAAAGTTCCAGAAAAGCTACTAAATAGACCATATACAGGATTATTTGGTCAACTGCTGTTTCCAAGGTCAAGAATGAACTTTCCCTGCAGACAGGCAGCTGGCCACCAACATCGTTAGATTTTGATATTTGGTTGAATGGAGGTTTGTTTTGTTGAATGACCAAAATTCAATGTCAGGACCATGTCTAATGTCAACCTCAATTCGATATCGAATACTGAAGACAGCTGACATTGATATTTTGTGGGTTTTAAGTTGTGTTGTTAAGTAACCAAAATCCAGCGTCTTCCAAGCGTCTCATGCCAACGCCTTCCTGACATACAAAATACTGACAATCTGGTCGTGAGCAAAACCCAACGTCTGCTAAACGTCTCAATGTCAAATAGCCTATGTTGGGTTTCGACGTCAACATAATTTTCATTTCCAACCAAAATTTAATGCCTGTCCATTGTTGTTAGTGTCCAACGTCTTTCTGAAGTTACATTGATGTGTGGTGCCTGCCGGGTTTAATCTCAATATTATATAATTAATTAAAGATGCCAAAAATAACAAAATCACAAATTCAGAGCCTGTGAGGCTTCAAACATTGCTCACTCAGTCTGACCAATAGTCCAAAAACTTCAGTCAAATTATATATAGCAGAGGAACATTAGCAAATCTTTGCGTTATAAAAGACCACCCAACTGTTCATAAATGCCTGCAATAATTAATCAACTAATCGATTATCCAAATAATTGTTTCAGCACTGATGTGCACTGTGTGCCCGTGTCAGCGGGGTGCCGTTTGAAGATGCACGTGAGTCGAGGACCGAGCCGGCATCTGGGTCAGCCCAGCAACAAGAGATGCACACATCAAACCAGCGTCTGCAGCTCTTCATGCTGTGACTCCCAATACAACTTCATTGTTAGCAGACGTGCCTAAAACATCTCTGCTGACTAGCCAGGGCTTTTTGAAGGGAGACTCACACACACACACACACATATGTAAGGCCATACAATCACACAACAGCGCATGGGGATCAGAGCGAATACCTCAGTCACTGCCTGTCCCATGTAAATCTCTCTTGTCACGTTTCGTACCCGCAAATACTCAGTTATGCCACATTGTCACCATCACATAAAATTTTCAATAGCTGACATGTAACAGTGTCATTAGGAGTGTTTTCAGAACTCACAGCATCCTTTTTTTTTTGGGTCAAATGTTAGAAATGTTTATGAGTGTGTGTGTGTGTATGCGTGTGTGTGTGTGAGAGAGAGAAAGAGATAGAGAGAGGGGAAAAAGAAGGATAGAGAGGCTTTGGTGTCCCTTGGGGTTCTCTTTGATGCATCGGGCGGCATATTGTCAGTGACAGCCCAAGTTATTGAGGCTAAGGGCGCATTACTTTACTTGCTCTGCAGAACCGTAATCCACGGGGTGGCAGAGGCTGCTGCTACTGTTCTGGAGCGCTCCGTTAGTGAGAAGTCAAACTGTGGCACCGCTGCTTATTGGGTCTCCACACAACTGAAAACTGGGCATTGTCTGTCTCCTATCATTGCTTACTTGCTTACTGGAATTTGCTCCTAAAATACGGTAAATGTCTGCCGTTAATGCGATCCTCTAATTAAAGATGTTCGTTTATAGTGCTCCTTCTGTCTATCTCCATATGGTTCCTCTCTGTCCGATCCTTCAGTAATACTCAGATTTATCTCTTCCCACGTCACTGTCACTTCTTCCATTCTCTCTGATCTACTGATGACAAGGAAACCTCTTGTCTCGCTCTCCATACAATGGGATGCAAAGATCACTCTATCATGGCAGATGAGGCGACAAAGATTGCTTCACTCTTTGATCTTTCTCATTCAGTCTTTATGGAATCTATCGAGTGTGTGAGTGCATATGTTTGCTCACATGCAGGTGTAAGTGTGTGTGCGTGTGCGTGTGCGTGTGCGTGTGTGTGTGTGTGTGGATAGACAAATGGAGGTTTCAAACTACAGTGATGGCGAACAGCAGCATGTTTTCAAGGATGCACAGTGCAGAAAGGAGCTCCTTCTTCTTCTCTGCCTCCCATCGGGGCGGCCTCCACACAACAAGATCACCCAGATGAACAGTGGGGCGGGTAGGAAATGGCGCTCTGAGGCTGAAGTGCACACACACATGCCTCCCACCCTAAACTCTGCTGCATTATGTTAGCATTTTATCCAGTCATTTTATCTGGTCTGTATGCCTCACAAGGGAGCTAACCTCGCTGTTAGAGGTTTAGAGCTCTGCTTTTTAGAGTGGATTAGAGCTGCTGGAATATTGGCGCCTAGAGATGAAAGAGAAACCAGTAGCAAAAAAGACAGGTGCAAAAGCCGAAAGATACCTTGTTAAAAAATCTGGCTCTTTTCATCCTCTCTCCCATGCTTTCTCCCTCTCCGTCTGCTTTTCTTATCTTGTCTATTGCCTGGTTGTAATTCTGGAAATGCATGCTTAAGCAATGCCCTCAGCAGCACTGGACAACAGAGATTTCTATGGCTTGTTAGAGTCTGTCTTGCTGTAATGACCTGCTTTTTTCTTTGTGTTAGTTTCTTCTCTTGCAGTGCCGCTCTGAATGGCAGCCCCTGCGCCGTGGGGACTAGTCTCAGTGTATGGTTCTGTACTGAACTGTTCTCTGTGCAGAGTGGCAAACAGAACATACTATAGAGGTGGTCAGTCCATGAGTGAAGTGAATCATTAGTGACACTGACAAAATCTGTAACTTTTGTCATACTATACATAATTTACCCTCCATCACAGTTAACCACTGGGCACCATGGATATCTGTTGCAAATTTCACAGCTATTCATTTAGTAGTTGTGAAGACATGTCGCCAACTTGTTTGGGCTTGAAGAAAAAACAAAGGTTCATGAAAGTCTTTAGGGTGCATCCTGTGGGAACCATGAAATTTTTCGCCAGTCCATCTATTAGATGTCAACATATTTCACCGGATAAGTGGAAATCTTTACCTGCTGAGGAAAAGTCAGTGGTCTTTGTCGTTGGTCCCCTAACCACTGTAGCTGTCCACTGAGCAACACTGGACCCAACAGACTGCGGCCGGGCAGATAGCAGGACCGGGGGAAGCGGTCGGACATGGATACTGGGCAAAGGAGAAGTTAATGTCATGATCTGTCAGTCTTCTCCACATCACGGGATGCGGACAGGAGGAGAGAGGAGGAGAGGGGCCCCGCTCGTTCAGGATGACTGCGGGGCGGCTGTGACTGTTGTTTCACCTTCATGCCCCAGCTAAAGATCCAAAAGGGACAGACAAGACAAAGAAGGCTCCACACCACCCCCACCCCCACCCTGCCCATCTTCATTTCATCTTTTTGTTAATTGTCCTACTCTAAGCCACAATCGGATTAGAAAGGACGATTTCAAGGTCATTTCTCACTGTCTGGAAAAGATTTAGTTACATGCTGTAAAAGTGGGGAGTTACCTTGAATTAATGGAAGCTCACCTCTTGGCGCAGTAATTTATTATGCCGACCTACGCGTTGGCTGGTTGCTCTGAAGTTGTGAGACTGTATACACACATACTCCATGTATCAACAGAATAGGTGTGTCCTATTAAATGAGCCAAGAATGCACTAAGCCAGTTTTATTTCAAACATGTAACTAATGGATATTTAGTACAGTCAGCCAACAATAGCAGGCATGCCATCCGGAGCCAAGAATGTATCTCTGAATGCTGAGTGCTTTGGGACACCATCTGTGTCTATTGCCAAATGCGCAGATGATTATCACATCGACTATAATAAGCCCGCAACATTAAGCCGGCACGCTATGTGTAGCAGGACCATTCCTTTCAATTACCCGCTAAAAGAGGTGCTATTCTGCCAAGGGTGTAGGGATGATACCATTGTTTTTGTGGGACAGCAAGCTCCAAATAGTATCATGAAGAGTCACTTCTCCTCTATAGCACCTCATCCCTCTCTGTGTTATTGATAGGAATGTCATGCTCATGGCTTATGAATTCTGCAAAACTTTTGATGCAAAGTTGCTGAAGACAAAATCTTTTTTTTTTTCTTTCTGTGAATCAGTACGAGTAAAGATACGATTGGAAAAGAGGCTCTTGTATAAAGAGTCTTTCAGCCCGATCATTAGCCATTTCACCGCCAAAACACACGGCTTGTGCAGTCTGACCTTACGTTGGGATAGTGTCCCACTAATTGGATTTCAAGAGAGATGTATCTAACCTGAAAGGGAGAAAAAGGGGGTGATTGGGACATTGATTTCCTTCATGTAACATTTTTTATCCCAAAGCCTCCCTCCATCCGCAATTAATCTCTTGGGCTCGGCAGCCACTAATTGACTTCACACTGACTCCCTTTTTTCAGTGGCCAATTACAGCTCTCGGCTTTAACAGTGGTCGTAAGATCTTGTCTCAGATGGAAAAACGCTCCACACCTCTCCCATTTCGAGGGGAAGTGTTCAAGGGAAGGTTGAGCCTCCACCGCTATCACTTTCAGGGAACATGAGATTGGGTTTTGGGGGATGAGACCAGGCAGCAGACACACTCTCTCCGTGTGTCTGCTGCCTGGTCTCATCCCAGGCAAATCATGCCAGAATTGTTGATCTTATTTGTCTCTTTGCCATTTCACAGAGAAAGTGAAGAAAGTGGGTGTCCCTTAGATGCCAATAAACTGTTGATTCCCTCTCTCTGCCTGCCTGTCACACAGAATGAGGCAGGACATTATGTTGCCCCGAGTTGCCAAATGAACCTAACAAGGTGGTAATTAGCAGATGGTGGGGGCTTCCAGAGCTGACTCCAGAGCTGCGCTACTGTCAGAGAATTGCCTCATTAGACGCCCACTGACACCCCTGCTGGTAACAGCTCTGCATTGCTTCTACTCTCATTTAAGAAAAGCATTGTTATTTAACTGCCTGTTTGCTGCCTGCCTGGGTAAATATCTGTAGTGCTAGTCAATTGTTTTGGCCCTGGTGAAGTGAGGACATGCTGATGTGTCAAGAAATGAGCTGAGCTGCGGGGATTTAGGGAAAGGCCGGTCTTTTTTGCTTTTGGCGGAATGGTTGCTTTGCCAAATTCACGCAGTACTGATTCAGTATTTAGTGTTTCTGCATTTCAATGTTTTTCTCATTGACGGATTACATTTTGTTAATTTCATCAAAATTGCAGTTCATCAGCATGATTAGGGGCTTGGATCTATAGATGGCAATGTTGGACGGTCAGTCGGTCAGTCTTTCTACCACTTTGGTCACAACTTAAAACTCTGCAACCGGGGGGGGGGGGGGGGGGGGGGAGGGGGGGGGGGGGGGGGGCGCATCACTGGCTCACCTGGTAGAGCGGGTACCATTAAGGCCTAATCCTAACCGCGGCCCTTTGCTGCATGCTGTCGCCTCTCTCTCTCCCTGAATTTCCTGTCTATCTCTCAGTGTACTGTCGGAATAAAGTATAAATATATATATATATATATATATATATAGATATGTATGTACAAATTCTGCGACTATTGGATGGAAACCTGACAGATATTCATGGTCTCCAGAAGATGAAGCCGACTAGCTGTGGTGATTCCCTGAATTTTCCCTAGTGCTACCTTTAGGTTCTCATTTCTCTGTTTGAGTGAAATGCCTCATTAACTATTGGATGGATTTCCATGAAATCCTGTACATGTATCGATGCCCCCCTCATTGTAGTAACGTACACCATTTTGACTTATTTCTATCCAATTTTGCTGCAGTTTGGCCAAACAAAAATCCAAAGCTCACATATAAGCCAAATAACTGGACATTTTAAAGGCTTTGTAGACTTTCATCATATACCTCTCAGCAGAAAAGTTGGGTCAAAAATGGTGCTCCATGCTGCTGAGCCTATTTTATAGCAGTAGCAGAACTGAAGCTCTTGTCTGGTCTTCTGGCGCACAAGCAACTTGGTTCTCAATGAAAGAGTTCCTGCAAAGCACTTCAATAGTTTTTGACATCAGTGACTGAAAAATGACAGATGGTTAGTTTCCCATGGCAAATACCAAAATGTAAGTGTCCAAGGGGAATGGGGAAAGGATGATGGGCAGTAGCATGTGCTTTGCTTTCATTTCTGTGTATGTGTGTGTGTGATAGAGCGTGAGATAGAAAGAAAGTGGGGGTTTTGTTACAGCCATACAGTATGTTTTTTTTTTTTTTTTTATTCTGAAGGTCTTTCATTATTGATCTAAGTAAGGCCTCTCCTCCTCCATATGTGTGAGACTGAAAACTAATAGCAGATTTAGACAGAGCGAGGGTTTGGTTTTTATTTGCCTTTATCTACACTGATCTTAGAGGCAGAAGACGGGCAGATAAGGGCTGCAGCGGAGTCAGTGACAGGTTGCTGCACACATCACTTGAAAGCAGAGGCTTGTGATATGAGAGAAAACAAAAGGTTAAGTGGCGAGCAGTGGAATAAAGAAAAAAAAAGGGGGGGGGGGGGGGGGTGTTGCAGGGAAGGTAGATAGCTATTCAGACAGTGATCTCAAACAACATAGGTGTGAGTAGCCCTGTGGGGATCTGCCAGGGCTGATGAATCTCCACAGCGCGGGAGGCAAAGAGTCGGGTGGCACAGTCAGAGATGGAGCGATAGAATAATGATGAAAGGGCAGGCGGAGAGAGGCGGTGTTAGTTTCGACGTGCGTTCCCATGCATCATCATTACTCCATTCTGCAAACACCCCACCACCACCACCACCAACACCCCCTCCACCCCCTGCCCTCCACCCCAATCCCAACGCACTGCCTTCCCTTCGCTCCCTCTGTTTTTAATGATTCTCCATCCTTGAACTGTAGCGCCCCCCCCCCATCACCCCCTCCCCATTAACTCCCCCCCTGTATGAGAGAGTGTCTAATAGCCAGATGACAAGGCACAAAGGCTTCCATTGTGTCCCACATGCCTCGTACTACCAGCCTGGCAGGCCAGTGATGTGCTGCCTTGTATCCTAGCGGGAAGCTGAGAGTTGCCGCTCCCTCCTTTTCTCTCTTTTGCTCTCCGTCTCTGGAGATATGATGTAGCACGCTAACGCAACCTGACAGGCGGGCCACAAAGGCTACCCTGTTGGAAGCACTTGAGTGGGAGTTTGCTATGGGCAGGGGAGGTGATTTGCATGTGTTTGTGTTTGTGTGTGTGTGTGCATGTGTGTGTGTGTGTGTGTGTGTGACAGAGAGAGAGAGAGATTGATTTTGTTGACCCAGTGGAGTATCTACCCTTCCCTGCAGGAATCCTGGGAATCCTGTGGTAACAATTAGTACCCCTCATTGTCCATACTGAAACCAGCTGATCTTTTAAGGCAGTGTGTGAAAAATGGGATCCAGGGTGGCATTCCCAAGCATGAAGTATAGTAGCAGAATCACTCCCGTCCCTTTCAACATGGGAACAATCCTGAAATGGTGGGAAGGAACAGGATGTATATTGTTTGTGTGTGTGTGTGTGTGTGTGTGTGTGTGGGTGTGTGTGTGTGTGTGTGCTGAAAGAAAAAAGAAATGTCTCACGGCTTCTGGGAACGTGGACCGCAGGCTTGTGGCTTTCAAGTTGTGATGCGTCGCCAGAACCAGCTTTTGTATCCCTTGACATAAATTCCTCACATTCATTGTGCCAGTAAAAAGTTACATAATGCAGAGCTATGCTTCTCTTGGCCCCGGCCCCTCACTTGTACCTCTGCCATGCTGCAGTTACTGGACTGTTTCGACAAAAAGTAAAGCGGCAGGCAAATGCAGAGCAATGCAGAAATTCCAAAATCACTTGAATTATTAGCTCATGTGTGCGCCTGCAGAGCAAAAGCACAAAGTATTGAGAAGCGTTGAACACCCAGTAAGCAAGAAACTCCAATTGCCTTAATCAGAACTCTTTTCACCACCACTTTTTGATGGATGTTAAGGAGGGAAGAATCAACCCCCTTAACCCGCCGACATAACGCCGCTGATCTACAGTCCCAGCGGTAGATGTTTTATCCCCCCAGGGGCTGAATAAGAGAACCTCATTTAATTTACAATATTTTTGAATTAGGTAGGCAATAGCTTTTCATTGCCAAGCAGCCAAGTTTATCATTCAATACTTCCTGCTGAAAATGGGTGTCATGACAAAAAAAAAAAAAGAAAGAAAAAAGAAAGTGTTCAAGTTTCGGCATAGAACTCTTGTAGAGCGTGGGATGCGTAGGATGCTCCACACTTTTTCACTTTACTAATTTTTCATTACTTTAACCGTCAGAATGTTTCTCTTTGTTACTATGCAGTACGATTATTTCTTATTCACTTTTTGTCTGCCAATTTCAACTAGTTTGAACCTTGCCGCTCGTTTGAAAGAGGGAATCTTTTGTGTGTGTGAGAGTGTTTACATTGGTGAACAGATTCGAACGGAGTTGAAAAAATATTTCATACGGAAATCAAAGCAGCTCCACAGTGACTTTTTTAGTGTGCAGTTGATCAGAAATTAGAAGCGCCTGGCACACAGGCTCTAAACTGTTTGGTATGATCAAATATTCATCAGCAGATTAGCCAACAGCTTGCAAAATTAGTCTCACGATGGGGGAAAAAAAATCATATATTTACAGTCTCTGTAGGTGTCCCGCTGGGAGAGGTGTATTATCTTACTGACTGATGTTCCTCGCAGTAGCTTAACACAGATCTCAACTGGAGTTTGACATTACTCACAGCCTGGCTTCTGCTTGATTTTTTGATATGTCAACATTTTTTCTAATCTGGAGAAGCGGGGACGGGATTTTGAACACGGTGGCAGATGTTGACGGCAAACAATACCACATTTTTAGTCTCTGTCGAGTCGAGACTGTGCTGAGCTTTCAGACATAGTCCAATGTGATGTTTTATGTAGATAGTGGACCTCTGTGCTCAATATCTCTGACTCTATAACGTTAATTGTGTACCTCCTGCTGAGCAGCTCTGAGGAGGAAGCTCTGGTCACTGATGCCTTAAGTGTAACTGGCGTCATATTCGAAGCTCATCCAGCGTGTCCCTTCCCGAGACGCTCACAGCTGGAGTTCACACAGAGGAAGAGTGCTACTAAAGAAAACACAAGGGAGTTCTCTCTGTTTCTTCCTCCTCTCTTTATCTCTTTCCTCTGTCATTCTGTCGCTCCAAGGAGAATAGTAAATTTCCCTCCTCTTTAAGATGACAGTCTAGCCCCTACACTTTCCTCAGAGTTCGCCTGAACTGCTGTTGTTCCCCCGAGAAGCAACTGTCCTAATTTTGTGTTCCTCTTTGTCATGCGTACATCTGGATTTTAATGAAGGAGCCAAATTAATGTTTCATTAAATCTGACAGCTTCAATATCCCGTCTTTTGCCACTTAGCACCTAGCTTTCACAGGTACAAGCAATTGCTGTGCAAACAAACAGTCTTTTGATTTGGGGCTTGTTGTCGGTCAGTCGAGTGTGGCGTAGGTTGTTTATGAATTTAAATTTGAGAATGTCTTTTAATTGTCTCAGAATTGGAACGTCAGAGTGGGCGTTTTGTAAGTGAGCGCCATGAAGATGCCTTCCTACGTGGTTTAATTGTTGGACTGACCCAGATTTCTCTCTCCTTTCCTCTAGGTAAGGTGTTGAATACTGATTTGCGTCACTACCTCAGTCTGCAGTTTCAGAAGGGCTCCCTGGACCACAAGCTCCAGCAGGTGATCAGGGACAACCTGTACCTGCGCACCATTCCCTGTGAGTAAACGTCCACAGCCTTTGGCACCTCAGTCTCCTCTCTTTCTGTCTGGGCTCTGCTCGCTGTCCTCTGACCCCTCCAGATGGAGCCCGGTCTGTTCTCATCTGCAGAATTACTTGCACCATGCTACTTGCCGGCATTTCCTAAGCCTTCCTTTTTTTTTTAAAAAATCCCCCTTTAACTTATTTTCCTCTCAATTCCCTCCTTTGCTCCTCAGTTCACCAGATAATGTGTATTTCTGATTAATGTACACTTTGCTATTCACTTCATAATCTCAACATAATTAGTAAAAGCACCCATTCTTATGCTTAATGTATCTCTGTGATGTACTAGGAAAACCTGAGCAGACTTTGATATGGAAGGCTAACATTATCTACCATGAGTAAAATATGCTTTAAGACTCCAGGGCTTGTACGAAAGAAACTGTATTGGAATTGAGGGGAATTACACAGTTTCTCGGGTTTTATGTTTAATTTAACGGAAATAAGTTTTGAGACTGAATATATGAAGTATTGAATTAGGAAGAGACATTTATTTTTCAGTGTCTGATTAGTCAGACCTCCGTTATTGTACAATTAAAGGTGTGTTTTTATTCTCTTTTTACTTTCTACACCTGACTTTTTTTTTTCTTTATAAATTGTCTCCACAGTTTCTTTTAAAGTAGAAGAATAAATAACCAGGACAAAACAATTTTGTTTTTATACCCCAATGATTTTAAAATGAACATCAAGGCCAACAGGCGTAAATGAAAGAGCAGCTGCAATTCTCTGGGCTGCACAGCTGAGGTTTTTTTCTTCTTTCCATTTACCACTGCCCAAGACATCGTTTTTAATCTAAATCTCAGTCAGTACTTTGGAAGCTCTTGTTTCTGACATTTTACATGGAGGGAAAGTCTTTTTAAAGACATATTTTAAAGTTGGAAATTTAATGTAAATAAAGCAGTAATGATTCACTGGAGATCAGGACTTCATAGTTTCTCACCTTGCTGAAAGAAACTGTCCATCTTCTGTTATTGAAATGTCTAAAAGGGTTCAAACTATAAAACACTACATGAGGCCTCATTTATCCATAGCTGTTTAGTTACATTAAAGAGTATGTATTAAGAGTTAAAACCAGTAACATATCAGTTATTGTGCTCAATTTCCGCCCATTATCCCAAAGATGATTGCAGTTGTTAAAGGTCCCATGTTGTGTAAAGTGAGATTTCCATGTCATTTTTAATTATAATATAAGTAATATTTTAATATATATAACTTAATTATATATAATATAATTAAGCAGTACTAATTAAGTAATTAAGTAAGAACCTAGACCTACTTAATTATATATAATATAATTAGGTAGGTCTAGGTTCTATATTTATACTGTGAAAGTATCAAAGCACTCAGTCCACATAGAAATGCACACAGCCTGTATTCAGAAACTGAGCCTTAAAATGAGCCTCGGGACTTCTGTAACTTTATGATGTCACAACAAAGCAGTCACTGCTCTCAGCCATGCCCCAAGCCCAAAGCCCAGCCCACCTGGACCCACTGTCCAACCTTGTAGGATTTTTTTTCTCTAATTGCTTACCTGAAATCTGCTATACTTTGATTCAATCACTCAGAAAACAGTCAGCCAATCAGAGGGGGGCTCAGAGATTCTCTTCTGATTGGCTCACCAACCTATTGTTGCTAGAGCTCCAGAGAGAAGCCTGAGAGAGGAGATGTACAAACTACATTGAGATGGTTTTTGGTGCTTAAAACCACAAATATATCTCCTTATGGATCAACACTTCAACAAAACACCATAAAATATGGGACCTTTAAAGCATAACAGTGCACATCATGTTACCAAGTTCTTCACATTTGAGTGCAGTAAAGCAAGTCATCATGGAAGAATATGAAATCTGGTGCCATGCATATCCCATGCGAGACATTGCAGTCTGGCTTCAGTAGCTCAGCATATGTCCCCTGTCCACTCTGCTCATGCAAACCCGTGCCAGTGGCTTATCACAGCACACTGAGTAGCAGTGACCCTGCGAGGAGCCTAAATAGCCGCTACAGCATGACGCCCGTGCTCATTACAGCAGCCCGAGTGGCATCTCAGTGAGAGAAGCATGACTTCCTACTTCCACCATGCGCGCGCACACACACACAGCGAGGCTTCATTAAGTGTCACTCCCGCTGCCCACAAAAAGATGACAGGAGCTCAAGACAGTGCCAGGGGTCCGGGGCACCACGAAATCCTTGAAGCTTGGCTAAATCCCAACCACCACCACCCCACCCCACCCCACCCGCCTCCTTCTTCAACCTCGCTGCCAACTACCTTTCTCCTTCCCCGGGCATTAATATCCGTCACGGCACAGCAATCAGCTCCATGAGTCTCATTGCAAGATAAAAAAATGAGGAAATATAGTGGAAATGTAAAAGAAAAAATGCCCCAGGTTTTCAATCTCTTTTTTGAGAAGATTGAAGATGGCTCCTTTTAAGTTTTTAAGCCACTGAGACAAAAGACAGACTGCAGCTTTGCATTGACAGACAAATAAGAACTTAAAAGTAAATTGGGAAAACGGCCTACAACATCAGATGAAATTTTGTTTTATGTATTTCATATAAAGACTGCATTTATCCACAGTGCCTTATACATTTCATAAATACAGACCAGAGAGCCGTTACAAGGTCAAACATAGTAAATCCCAGCAATTTTTATTTCCTATTGTCACATGGCCACAAACATCATGCCCCTTCATGTGCATTGTGATGTACTGTAATCTCTCCATGTTGCAGAAGAAATAAGCACAAGTATCATTCTTTGAGCGTTTATTCTCATTTAGGATTAATGCACGAGTAAGATCCTGCAGTATTGAAATAGTAGCAATGCAGCATTTGCCATACTGTCATGATTCAAATTACTCATATTTTTTGGATGACTGTGATACTGACCTTATACAGGAAGTACTTGGATTCCATTGTTTTGTCTTTGAACTTCCTGTTTACACCATAAATAGGAATGGGTTGACATGTTTAGAATAACATCGGACCAGTTTTACAATATCACATATGGTGGAAAGGACTGTCAGAGGTGGAAGAAAATGAGAGACTTTTGTCTTCAGCAGTCTTCTAAACTAGCACAGTGCAGAATCAGCTGCTCAGTCATGTTACTGTCATGACAGTCATGATCATCATTTGTGTTTTTCTAATATATAATATATTAATACAACATGTTTTTCTTCAAAATAAATACACATTTCATTCATCTGTATGAGATTTAATGAATCCATTATAAACAACATCAGTCCTATTTTTCAGGAAAGGGGATTATTATTGTGGAACAAACTCATAATTGAAAATGACATTATTACTAAAATTATATATTGCATCGTCGGGTAAAATCATGTTAGGTAATCAGCTTCCAGACTGACTAAGCAAATCAGCTGGTTTAGTTATTGACCAATGTAAATAATATTAACAAGATGATAACATGCATCAGCACACTGATACGCTGATCATACCTGTGCGTCACCACAGAAATCTCCAGCTATATATTGTAACAGAAAGTGAGGTAGTAGCCATAATTATGCACCAAACAACATTGTTCAATCTGATATTGTTGAAGAAAATAACTCAAGTCCTTAGTTTAAAGTTTGCTGAGGAGGTGTGAATTTATTAGTATTCCAAAACAAGGTGAGCCCACTGACACAGAACAGATCTGAGGTAACAGACTCTGCCAAAGTCTGTCAAAGGAGCGGTGGTCAACTGTATGTAAATATAGTTGTGATCAGTGGGTAAAGCCACTGTGATCTGGCAGGGTGCAATTACAGTTGGGATCAAAAGAAACGAGAACAAGATATTTGCAGTCACAGACTTTACAGTGTGAGACACAGGGACCAATTTACTAGGGGGCAGGGAGGACTCCCAGACTTAACAAGTCAGCAGTCGCACCATCGGAAGAGGCAAACCAGGAAAAATGCTTGGTGCCCCCAAGGAGAAAAAAGGTGCCCCTGATGGCCCCTCATATTGGCACATTTTGCAATGACAACTATAAACCCCTTTAAACCTTCCATGAGGACAACACGCAGTGCACCGCTGTTGTTCCTAAAACCCCTCTGTGGGGTTCCTGATGATGCTTGCTGTAGCTAGTGTCTATGGTTTGCCTGAATGTGAGGCATTGAGGGAACTGTCAGTCAGCGAGGGTGAGGGCGTGGGCATTTGTAAGACACTGATGAAATTAAGATGAAACAGGGAAGGGGACACGGCGTTCAGACAGACGGGTGTCAAAGTATTTTTCTTGCTCAGTACGTGCATTAGATGTGGTAACGTCACCCCATCTTCATAAACGTGTTCCCATCGTTGAGAGTTTTATAGTAGACTTGACTTTGACTTGTGTTTACTACAGCTAGTGATAGTGAAGGTCAATGTTGTTGCTTCCCTTCAAGGCAGTGCTCTGATTTATTGTGTATTCATCAGGCTCACACTACCTCTTGTTCTAGAAATTTAAAGTTGGAGCTATCAGATTTGGTATCTGTCAGTATAATTTTACAATTGTTTTTCCCTCTTTTTCTATTTTCTTTTAAATTGTTCGGCTGCAGTCAGTATCTGGGAGCTTTGTTGGTATATGTTCGTCTCTTGGTTTCCGGTGATCCAATGAGTGGGTGCTCAACCTGCTAGGAGGGAAAGGCACATTATAGCTAACACCTACCACCAGAGCGCTAGATTTTGTTGTGAAGCCACAAAACACTCCATAGACCTGGTAGCTACTGGTACTGTTTGTTTTTCGTTTTCTTTGTTGTGAAGCTTTTGTCTTATATCGTTTTCATGTGGTTGTTTCATCTCTTCAAAGACAAGCTTGTGAGGAACCACACACAAAGACAGTGTGTTCTTTCTCCAGTGAGAATTGGCAGCAAATTTCCTCGTCTTTTCTTCAAAGCTCCTTATCCCAGCACTCCTTCTCTGATAACAATTCGATTTCTAATTTCAACAGTCTTAGCAGTCTCTGTCGCCACTGTCCATCCATAGCTGCGGTGTAAACCCCCACCCCCCTCACAGCTGTCCAGGTGTGGAGACTGAAGAGATGCTTTGCTTTGTGACACATCAGGACAGATCAACAGTCTTTGTTTCCTCCTTTCCTTTAAGCTGTGACCTCTTTGTCTGTCACCTCTTGCATTTTACAGCAACACTTGAGACATGAGATGATGAAATAACATTTACAAAGGCACATGATGGTGTGATGAGAATTAAAACTGTCAAGGTGGGAAAACTGATCAAGCTTTGTCTGAGAAAATCCTCACGTGAGGTACTGGAATTAACTATTAAAGGCCAAATAACCACATTTCCCTGGTACTTTTTCCAAGAACAAGCTCATATTTCCCCCCTTTGTGTCTTCACCGATCTCCTGATTGCTCCATTTGACAGAATAAAAAATGGCCTTTGCAATGGACTAAGCTGTTTTCATATGTGATGGCTCGTCCTGCATTCGGGGTGGATGTTTACACAGAAAGAAAATGAAGAATGGGGATGGGTTCCCTATTAAACTCTGAGTTTGAAATCTACCCCTGCGCCTGCAGCACAACCAGATCGCAGAGCAGTTCAGCTGAGGTACTGTACAAGCTCTGATTACATCTAAGATGACGCTAAGCAGAGTCGACGTGTTGGGGAACGTGAAATCATTTTCATAACAATCTGTTTTTAATGTCTCGCAGATGAGAGCATCAACAAGGCAAAACATGACACTTTTTTTAACTAGTTGCAGCAGTTATGGCAGATTATTATTTAATGGCTGTAACTTTGCAAGAACTAGAAATGCAGTGTAAAGCTGCGACTCTTGGAACAGCTGCGAGTTTTAGGGTGGAAAAGAAGTTATAAGAAGTTAAAAGAAAAAAAGAAAAAAGAAGACACAAGCAAATTTAATAAATGTCTTCCTCAATTTGACAACACATGCGCTGCAAATACGCACAACACAACAAAATACAGAAACGAGCACAAACGAAAATGGACGTGTTCACAGGGGACACAAAAAAAGCGGTGAACCCGACTGGGAGCACGTCAGTGCTGTTCAGTGCCTTAACTTCAAAAGTCACAAAGCATTGAACAAGAAGGGTGTCCCAACCTGGTTCATCAATTTTTTGTTTCCCCTAGAAACATTTCCATTGTCATTTGTGCTACTTGCAACATGTCTCTGTATTTGCTTGTGTTGTGAGTATTTGCAGTATTTGCATGTTTTCTGAATTTACCTGTGTTTTGTCAATTTGCATGTGTTTTCTTAGGTTGCAGTGCGTTGAGGTCTCAGGGCCACAGTAGAAAAGAGGGGAAAATAAAGAAGTTGGAACCCTTTAGCTTGTTTTGCAACTGCTCCTTTGAGATCATCATCAGACACAGAGTGATCGGCCTTGACCAAAACCACTGGCATGAAGGAGACAATACGCTGTAAAACACGTCACTGATTTTTACTCCCACGACCTTGGAGAGTTTAGGCTGTTTTTATGAACCTGAACAAATCTTTCCCAATACTGGAAACAAGTGTTTAGGCTGTGATCTGTAATATTATTGGAAAGGACTTTGACGCTGATGTTGCTCTGGGGGCAAAAGTTAATTCTAGGAGTGCACAAATTCATTGTTTTGTTTTTCTTGCAAATGTCCAAGAAAAGGCATAGACGGTATCTTTAGTTAAGCAGCATTATGCAAACAAGTCACCACTATACATTTATCTTTAATAGTTATAGCCCATTATATTGCCATGGAAACAAAGCTGTGTGTGAGATTCTGAGGGGGAATAACTTGGCAGATGTAAAAAGTGTTATTAAACAAATGTGCAGAAGGTCAACAGTGAAGTTAGATTTCATCCATTCATACTTAGTGCACACCTAACCTCTTTTCCAATTCCTTTTACTTTGTTTATTGCACTGATATTGTGTTTAATTGCGTCCTTAAGGAATAAAAGTGGTGTGGTTGTACACTGAGTGTGCAATTAAAATCCTGTTCATTATCATTATCATCAGTTACACTTCCTCTGTATTCTGACAGCTGTGCTGCTGCGAGCAGGATATTTTTTTTCTCGGTTTCATATTTGAATAATGAATTCGCAGCATTGTGGTCTCAGCTCTGTTGACTATTCATGATGTAGATACAGATTCTCCCCTGAGTGCCGTATTTGGACTTGAATCACATCTCTGTGGGCATGTTGGAAACAGTGTCACTTACAAATCCCCCCCACTATCAGCGAATAGCATGTTCCACTTGTCTGGATGTTCCCTCCGTCTTAAACTGTGTCATTGTTGGCAGGTACCACTCGGCAGCCCAGAGAGGGGGAAGTTCCTGGTGTGGACTACAATTTCATCAGTGTGGGGGAGTTCCGCGAGCTGGAAGAAAGTGGACTGCTGCTGGAGAGTGGCACCTATGATGGTATGTCACAAACTCAACACATTGTACACAACACTGTAAATGGGAGTGTAGAGACCATTAAAAAAAAAAAAAAGTTGGAGTTGGTGTGAATTACTGTCTGAAAATATGTCATGTAAATATCTAGCTGGAATAACTTTCCCCATATTGCACTTAGGGCTGGATGTGCTTAGCCAGATTTTTTCTTACTGTTTCTTTGATAATTATATCTATAATATGATGTAATCTATTTTGGTGAATCCCAGTTCTTCATGTTGTGATTTCTTTGTTTTTTTCAGTTAGTGTTAGTGATGGGATTTTAGGTGGCTCACACATCTGGATTTCAGTTCATGTGGTCTTGAACAAGGAAAAAAAAAATGAAACATTGGCTTTTGCCAATGAACCAAGAGCCGTAAACATGAAGTCATCAAGACTTACAGCTAACTTATTTACCGGACAGTGTTGATGTCATCCTGCATCATCATCGTCACCACTACATGGACCCACAAGTGGAAATCAAATCATGCAGCACCTGTCTTTTATGTGTTTATATTTATGTCTCACCAAGACATAAATGAGCATTATGAGCGTTTTTAGTCGAGACTGCAACTTGACCTTGACCTTGATGTTATGAATACTGAAGAATAGGAAGAAACGGGACAAAAAAAAAATCGTCTTGCCACAGTAATATGGGAGGACAGTTACTTTTTGATCACTATTTTCCTCTTACCTTTTAATGAAGAGCTGCCAAAATACACAGATTAAGACATAAACACACCACTATTTTTTTTAAAGTCCTTTTCACCTTCTGATTCATCAGTAAAACCCTCGCACTCGCATGGTGATGCACATACATGTTACCATGGTTACCAAATGACAGGCTGTATACGCTCTTTATACAGATCTCAGATAGGTTTAACATTATTTCAGCCTTTGAATTGGTGCTAAAACCACACGCACTACGTCATGAAATCCTGTGGTTGGTCTGTTTTGCTGTCCACAAACATGCCACACCACATTCAACTTTCTGTTTGTTTTGGACCACACCAGCAGTCAGTTCAGCTGACAGCACTCTTAGAGACAAGATAGATATTATAAAGATGAATCAGGAAGTCCATAAGTGGTAAAACTATTTTCCTAAGAATGAAGAGCAGCCAAAAAAAACATAATATGAAGTTATCAGTACAGTACATCGTTGCAGTCCTCCCTGGGGACATGGCCTCAACCTAGGGTGAATCCCCCATGATGCCCTTAGTGTTAGTTCTCTTGTGATTTTGCTGAGCTGTGCACCATGAGGTCATCAGGTGAAGTCAACACATTGCCCATGTCATCAAACTGTCACCGTAAATGTGAAAGAACTGAAGATAATTTATCCCCAAGGGGGGATTTTGTTCCCAAAAAAGAACAGAACTTCCTCGGAAACGTGTTGGCTAAGTAAGAGCTCTCTCTCCTCTGCCCTCTGTCCCACATCCAGCCCTGGGAGACTGGTCCTGAAACCCCCGAGCCTGTGAACCAGTCACCGAGATGAATAATGGATCTGCTCTGCCCCTTACCTGCTCACTGTGACACAACTGTGTGTGTATTAAAGGCGCGGGTTCAGAAACCCTCCGAAAGTTAATTATTAATGCGCAGACTTTCGACCTGTGAGTCTCCGCAGATAAACACACAAACACAGATCTACAGGCAGATAGACACACGCACACACACACACACACACACACACACACACACACACACACACACACACACACACACACACACACACACACACATCTGAATGCAGGAAAAGAGGAGAGAGATATTTAATGAGTGATTGCCCCATGGTGAGTTTGTCACTGATTGCAGCAGCCTTTAGACTGCAGATCGTAAAATTAGCCTCAAGGGTCCATTCACACAGAAAGGCAGTTTCTAATCTTGTACTAACATGCATTTTAATGGAGGGATGCAAGTCCAAGCATTGTGGTGGGGTAAGGAAGCAATGAAATATGGTTGTAGTAGTTGGTGTTACAGCTTCATATCACATAGACTCTTTATTTTATTGTGTTATCGGTACAGTATTCCCACATTTTTTTTATACCCCCAATTGTTTTATTGTGTTTTTATAGTTTCCATGCTGCCTGGCCGCAATTTCCGTCTTGTGGGACAAGTTCTGAACTAAACTGAACTTTGAGAGTCACAGGCTCAGGGAAAACCACACTCCTTCCCTGTCTACTTTTTCATTGCAGTGTGTCATTATTCATCTCTCTTTTCCCCCCTCTTGTGACATGCCTGGCTTCGTCTGAACGAGGCCTTACTGTATATGCGACTCGTTGAATGGAGACATCGACCTGGGCAGCCACGTTCACCACTGTGACTAATCTTCCAGACCTGTGAACAACAGGGGATTGATGTAGCCACGGTTAATCTGTAACCAGGGGTGACACTCTCTCCCACTGCTGCACTGGAGCCAATATCTGAGACAATGAGCGTTTCGCAGATTGGTTGTCATATCGCTCACCAATAATAGAAAGTAATTTCAGAAGGCCAGTATTATGAAACTACTTAACCAAGCATAAAAGAGGGAAGATTTTGTGTGTCCATGAGATCACTCCTCGGCATTAATCCATTGCATTTTCAACTCTCAACAGTTTTGCTGTCTGCATTCCAAGCAGGTCTTATGGCTACAAAGTTGACTCAACCACTGGCAGAGTGGATGAGGAAGTTTAAACAGCACAAAAGATTGCTTTGCCGGTTTTTGTTTTACAGAAAGATGAAAGTGTCAGGGTGTGAGTAATATTTGTTACCTTGGCTGTGTGCTGGAACTCTCAAGAATTAGATTTGCTTGCGTGTGAGAGTGTGCGCATGTATGTGAATTAGGGCATATCCAATTTTCTACCCCTCACTGTGGAGGGTTGCAGAAAAAACCAGTAGTATGAATCATTCATGGCGGAGACAGGGAGCTGAAATGGACAAGTGAAATGCAAGAGAAGCAGGTGTTGGAAACAAAAGTCAGCAACAGAAGACCCAATGTGGTAGATGATACAAAAATTCCATCAGACATGCAGTATTGTGTTAACTTTGATTTCTTATTGCTCCCCAATTTATGCTGAAGATTTATGTAGTCTGTATTCCATATGTCAGAGAATCTCGTTACGCTGTACCACAAGCTTTCTTTTCTAGCTGTCTAATTCAAGGTCAGTATAGATCAGATTTGTCTGGGTTAGTTGTGGACGTCCAATAGGCTGGATAGATGCACGGCTCCATTCATGCCTGCATACAAGCCTGGCATGGGAAGCTTAACCTTGATGACATGTTGGAGGTTTCGGTACGGTACGGTGGTGCAAATACTCACAAATTTTCTATTTGTACAGCTGGTTGAAATGTGCTGCAAGTAGCACAGACGACAGTGCAAGTGTTTCCAGGGGGTACAAAAAATTGATGAACCCGGCTGGTACACACTTGTTCAGTGTTTTGTGACTTTCGAAGTTAAAAGTCTTGAATAAAAAGTGTGTCTCAGCCGGGTTCATCACTTTTTTTGTGTCCCCTGGAAACACTTCCTTTGTCATCTGGGCTACTTGCAGCGCCTTTCTGTATGTGCTTGTGTTGTGAGTATTTCTTTTTGATTTGAGATTATTTCTTTATTCCTGTGAGTTTACTTAATTTGCAATGCATTGAGCTCTCAGGGACACCGTACAATGGCCTGCTGTAAGTATGCAGTGGGAATATGAAACACTACAGATTGGCACAATGTGATTGAAGCATGAAAGGCCAGAACAAAGAAAAAACTGACATGATTCATAGACCAGACAGCAGTGAGGTACTTTCATTGCCTCTGACAGTTACCGTCTGTAGTTGTGGACTGCCAGGGACCAATTTGACAGGGGAATTGTGCCACGCAAAATTTATTCCCCTTGACCATCTTTATTGGAAAAGAAATAACCATTTTCCCTCCCCCTTGTTTTACTGGACCACATTGCCTACAACCATTTTATAACCATTTTTTTGGTATCATAGGCTTTGTGAAGGCAAAGCAGCATAGCTCTGGATTAGATAGAAACAGGGCACCAGGCCAGAAGTCACAGAGGAGAGAGGGTGTAAAGGTGCTGTGCAAGCAACAGCTGCCCACTCCTAGGAACTGGCAACAGAAAGGCCCGGAAGATTAAGAAGTACCTCAGCTTTTAGGACTGCACTTCTGATAATACAGGAGTTGGATTAGTGTTTGTTTTTGCGCAGGTCCAAATGAGAGCGAGAAAAGCTGAAACCAAAAGTGGAAGAACAATAGATGGATGGATAAAGTAAGAGGGATTAGGATGGATGAGAGCGGCTCAATAAGAAGATAGGAAGGGTGTGTAATTTATAAAGGGTGTCACTAAACGGACAGAGATGTTGAACATAAACTGGAGAGGAAGTTTATTTATGAGAGGCAGGTCATCAAGCAGTGGAGATAGTGGAGCTCTGCACCACACACACACACACACACACACACACACACACACACACACACACACACACACACATACAAGCACAGGGAGTAGAGGAATGCAGGGTGGACGAGGTTGGCTTGTGAAGTGTGGGCATCCATGCCAAGCAGCGCCTGAGCTCAGTGCCAAGACTGGAGCACAAGATGGGCTTCACCCGCCTGTGGCACTGGCACTTCATGGATGAGGCCTGGGCAGACTGGGCACTGCCCAAGAGTGGAAGCCCATCCTCAATGATTAATGAGGTTCTGTGACTGTGGTTGGCAGGTTCAAAGAAGCAGAGGAATAAACGTGGGATGGGAGGGGTGAGGGCTCTAGAACGGAGATTGTGGGGGCTGAGCCGGAGTTAAAAACCCTCGAGGGGGGTTTTCCCCCAAATTTGGACAACATAAGGGACGTCTCCTATTTCCATTTGTGTTTGAAAACATTGCCACAAAACCATTTGGTTGCATTTCACATTGCTTAATAGCCATGACTGCATGAATCTTTGCTCTCTAGAATTTCCATCACGGCTTATAATGAGAGTTTTATGAAGGATATAGTGAGATTTAGAGAGGTTGTGTCTCACTGCAGATGTAACTCTGGTCACAGTTGCACTCACATTTTATTCAGATTCTCACGAGTTGGAGATGAGACATGCTGGCAGCTGCTGACTAAAACAGATGGCGTGACATTCACACACACACACACACACACACACACACATCCTTTCTCACCCATAAACACACATAGCCCTCATAGTACATACTTAAACTTGAAGTCTCTCTGGGCAAATTAAAAAAAAAAAAACCTTGCCTCTGACATGAAACTACTTCTTACTCGCAGCAAACACAGCCATGCATGTGTAACATGAGCGAATGGCTGTGTAGTTCACTGACAGTGCCAAGCGAATGTTGGCCCAGGCTGTTAAAATGAAAATGGCTTTGCTTTACACTGCCCACCCACCACTTTCAGAAAGCTGCAAAATGTAATAACACTGTGCTGAAATTATCCGCCCTCTGTGCACACTGTTTCTGCTGCTTTTACCTTTAACACGACTGGTACTTGTCGTTTTGCCACCGCGTGACAAAAGATTTAAATTACATAAGCCTCTGATGACCAGAAATGTTGAATTTTACAGTGTGGTGAGCTGTAATATTTTTATCCTCTGTCCTTTTCTGAGTTTAAGACTAATCTGGCCTCTAAATACGTTGAATATAGCAACTGAGACGTATACTGTATTAAAGGTCCCATATTGTACAAAGTAAGATTCCATGGCTTTATTTTATTTTTTTTTTATTATTATAAAGCAAGTCTAGGTTCAATATTAATACTGTGAAAGTATAAATGCACGTTCACAGAAAAAATGCACATAGCCCATATTTAGAAACTGAGCTTAAAAACGAGCCGTCAGGACTTCTGTAACTTTGTGATGTCACAACAAAGCAGTCACCACTCTCACCCATGCCCCATGCCCAGGCCACCTGGACCCACCATCCAATCTTGGTTTTTCTGAGTGTTTACCTTAAATCTGCTATATTTCTAAATAACTCAGAAACCAGTCAGCCAATAATTGGCTCACCAACCTGTTGTTACTTGAGCTCCAGAGAGAAGCCTGAGAGAGGAGATGTAAAACTACATTGATGGTTTTTGGTGCTTAAAACAAAAATTATTTCTTATGGATATCAACACTTCAAATAAAACACAGGAAAAGTGTAAAATATGAGACCTTTAATCTCATTGTCAGTTTTTATCCTTCTAGTCAGTCTATGTTTTGCATACTTGTGTGTTGTATACTGTAGAATTGTTGAAATGCTCATTTCGCGAGTCGGTGGACCCCAGCATATTGTAGAATCCGAAGGTCAGAAAATTTTATCCATCATTAGGGAACAGCTTGCTAGATCTTAGTTTAATTCTTACTATGATTTTGGCTCCATGTTGTTGTTGTTGTTGTTACATTTAAAATAGAGCAGCACAGCTTGTTGATTTGTTGGTTCAGTGCCAATATCAGCAGGTGTCTATTTTTGTCACACACACACACACACACACACACACACACACACACTCACACACACACACACACACGATCATGGGGAGCCATTAGCATGGTGGCTCCCAAGCTTTTTTTTTTCCCCACGTCCTTTTTTTCCAATAATGAACAGCCCATTAATCTAAGGCAGTAATTACGGGAGAAGTTTGGAGTGGCCAAAGAGTGACCAGACATTTTGTTCAAATCAGGGCTGGTTTTATTCAGTATTTGTCTTGGCATCCCAATATGAAAGGTCTTTCTCCCGGTAATTACACACAGGACATTTATGAGGCATAAATACTGTGTACATCAGGACCATGGGCAGGTTAGATCAGTCTTGGGAAAAGATCATAGCATCAGTTGTTAGGGGAAGCAGAGCAGCAGCCACAATGTTATCCACTAGATGGATAATACAATTGCTATTAGACAGCTATAACGATATTGAATTTGGAAGATTAACTGGGCAAACTTGCCAATAAAGTTTGCTCAGACTGTAGTTTTTTATTCAGTGGAAAGAGTTTTTGGACTATGGAGCCAAAAGTATGCAATGTTTTTGTTAGTTTTTGTAGTTTTTTTTTTTAAAGTGGACAAAAGTGAATACAATCCCTGTAGTAAACAGACATTAAAAATGAGCCTAATTCAAAAACTTAAATAATAAAAAATAGTAATTGTGGCATGTGAAAAAAGTTTGAGCAGAGGGAAGAATAGATTTCATTAAATATCAGCAAATGTCCTGCAGTCAGTCAAAAAACTGAAACTGAAAAAGAGGCTGGCTCCTACAACAGGACGATGATCCAAAGCAGAGATCAGAGTCCACCATGGAATACTTGTTCTGTTAAGTTTGACTTTTTCTTGCCCACATCAAGTTAAGTCAATTTTCAAATCACAGCAGAAGTTATCTCATTTTTAAATATCCTAACTTACTACTACTAACTTACTCATATAGTAACTCGGTATCACATGATTAGAGCTTCACCTTTCAATATCAGTTGATCCGGTGAATATTATCTCGATTAATCAGCTAATGGTTTGGTCTATAAAATGTCAAAAATAGGGTAATAAATTTGTCATATTTGTCAAACCAATTGTCCAGAACCCAAATGATAATTTTTTGCTTGAAAATGACCAATCAATTATCAATTTTTTCCCCATTAACTAACGGATTAATTGATTAATCATTGCAATCTTGACCCCTACAGTTTCTGACACGCTCAGTACTTTATCAAATGAGGCATTACTTTTCTCTCAGACGGGCTAATGAATCAACACATTTCCTACCAGACAACAAATTCAGCATCTGTGTCAATGTCATATTCTTTAGTTGTCCATTCACTTATTTATTTATTAATTATCCATTAGAATCACAAATGTTCACCTGTTTGATCGAGCCCATTGTTGCTGCCCATGTCCCAGCTGCTTTCAGTAATTAAATCTAATTCCCATTTGTGCAGCTTGTTGAAATCTTTGATATGATAAAACATGGTATATACAGTTGTCACTTCAAAAGAAAGACGAGGACTTGTTTGTCACACTCGAATATTAATAGGGGACTCTATTAAAAATTCTAATTCTATTTAATGGAACAGTGGATAATTAGCAACTACTGTGTTACAATATGATTACACATTGCACTAAGTAAAATAATAGAACTGTTAGCAGACGCCGAGGGAGCACTGTGCCTCGCAGTCACAGAGTATAAATGCTAGATTAAATTGCATTTTGTTGAGATAACAAAGTAAAACTAAATGATTAGCCACATGAGATTCAAGCAAACAGCTCATTTAATGAACCAAAAGTCCTGAATCCTCAAAGAGACATCTCACTTTATTGTTCAGGTAAAGTTAAAACCACCAAGCCTCTAGTTGTTTGAGTTCTTTTTCCTTTTTTTTTTTTTTTTTTTTCTTCTTCAGGTTGTGTGGTTTTTGCATCTCTGCCGTATGATGTTATAAATCCTCCTCCAAGACTGCTCCTCATATTGTGGCTCATTAGTACAGTATAATTACAACACTATCCATCTCAGTGCACTTCCTTATTGTGGCCACTGTCTTCCAGCTCCCTGCTAATGTGCACTTAACAGAGGCTACGTGTGCGTTTTGTGTGAGCTCCAGGAGCTGAAGAGTGCACCGAGCAAATTACCGCTTCTAATTTAACTCCCTCAATTTGCATTGTGTCAGTAAGCTTCCTGTTAATTACAAACCTAGTAAAGGATTTAATGGTTTTCAATAAGGTACTGATATTAATACGTATTAAATTAGAACACGGATTAATATAATTACCTTCACCAGTTATGATGTATGGGTTTAACATGACACTCCGATAAATTGTGCTGTTTAGTAGATGTGTTAACTGTTTATTCAGCACATCATAATTAAATCTCATAGGAAAAAAAACTGCGCAGCTATAAAGTCTTGACAAGTTGTGAAGGTTATTTCCACTTTGCTGTCATCCTAACTTTACATGTGAGTCCAATTAATATGTATCTTCTCTTTCTTTCAATATTGCAAACAATAGGCTTTTGGAAATATTTATTTAAATCAGAGAAATTTAAATCTGTGTAGAACCTTAATTCCATTGTCATTAAATTTCTGTCCTTTTTTTCCCCTCACTCTCTGCTGCCGCCGGTCCTTCCTCCTTTGTTCCTATTCTCGTTTCTCTCTCACCCTCCCAGTAGATTCATTTGTCACACTATCTGTCCACTCCCTGATGTGCCGTTTAACTTTTACAGTACAATTTTCAGCTACTCAGACGCAGCTCAGTCTTAACCACGCCACAGTCCCACACTAACACTGGAGGACTGTGGATTTTTTCCCAGGGACAGAGAAACAACCAGTGAATCAATATTTGTACCATACCTTTCCCAACTGCTTTCCTCACCTCTTGTGCTTTTATGTTTTGATCCTTCCTGCGATTCCTTATTCTCCTGCATAGAGAGAAAGAGGAGGTAGTGAGTGGTAAAGTGGGTCACCCATCTCTTATATAGTTGAGGAAAGGCTCGCTCTGTGGAGTAAGACTGTTTGCTGCCTTAGGCACCAACATGACAGCAAAGGCAAGCTAATAGACTTAAAGGGACAATCAAGAGCTTGAGAACGTAACTTGGTATAAATGCTGTAGCCACAGTACCTCGTGGAGTGAAGCAGTAAATATGACCGAACAATGGTCAAGGCTTTTTGGCTTTGGTCTGAGGGCCGGGACCGCTGTATTAGTGAATCAGAGATCATATTAAAATAAGAACATATATAAGAATGCAGTGAAAAGAGTACATAAAAACACAAATAATGAAAAAAAACAAGTAAATTAGAAACGATTTTCTGTCTTGTAGTCGGCTTTTTCGTAGATGGGAAGCCAGAGTGGGATTATATGTTTGTTTTCACATAATAAGCCCTTGTTAGATGGTTGGCGTGCCTTGTTATCAACAGGTTTGGGTGTGGGGAGACAACAGGACCTTCTCCATGTGCCTATGATACTGTAGGCATGCCTTCCTCAGTCCAGCAGTGTGCGTCAGTAGTGACGCAATAGCAACACTCAGTGGAAATTAGCAAAGACAGAATTGCATTGAAAAAATCAGAGGAAAAAAAAAATACATTTCCCCTTGTCGTAGAGACTATTCCAAAACCCAAGACTTATGACAGCAACATCTTTTTGCCTCATTTTGTTCCAACCAGTGAGGCTCTGCTGGATATGATTTGCAGCTAACAGCCAGACTCCCCTGTGTCTTTAAAGACATTTAAACAACAGTAACAGATGAGAGATGAGGTGATATGGTCTTTTCTTGATCCATTCTTTGCTGCACAAAGCCATAAAGAGACCTGTAATTCTTTCCTAAAGTATTTCATCTTTGTCGCTACGTGTGTGTGTGTGTGTGTGTGTGTGTGTGTGTGTGTGTGTGTGTGTGTGTGCGCGTGTGCGCGTGCATCGTGGTATTCCTATACCCATGAAGACCGAATCTTCTCACAAAGGTAGAAAAATCTTCAAAACAAGGTTGTTCTACAATTTCTCGCTCTATTTTTAAGGTTAGAAACAGATGCAGGGTTGGGGTTGAGTGTAAGAGTTATTTATGGCCAGGTGTGTAAAGATAGGGTTATGTAATGAGTTTAGTCAAAGAAAGCCTCCACATGTTACAAGTATATTTTTGTCATCTCTGTCTCCCTCTATTCTTTCCAGGCAACTACTATGGGACCCCGAAGCCCCCCGCAGAGCCCAGCCCCGTGCAGCCGGACCTGGTGGACCAGGTTCTGTTTGATGAGGAATTTGACACGGAGGTGCAGAGAAAACGCACAACCTCCGTCAGTAAGATGGATAGAAAGGACAGCGCCGCACCAGAGGAGGAAGAGGAAGAAGAGAGGCCTCCTATGGTCAACGGCCTGGCTGGTGAGAGACACACACACACACACACACACACGGCTGACTTTTGTTTCATTTATTTAGGCTAGTTGTAATGCAGCTTCGCTCCATGCTGCTTTTTTTTCTCATTTAAACCCCAGGACTTTTTTTTTTTTTTTTTTTTTTTTTTTTTTTTTTTTGCTTCATTTATTTATTTGTCTAGCAGTTCATTATATCAAAATGCAAAATAGCAAGACTTTATGTTTTTCTTTCCTCCTGTTCATTGTTTTCTCTAAACAAACATTCTCAGGATTAGCTGTTCTGCATGCAAGGTCAGCACTAAATCAGACACATTATACAGAAGGACTCCGACTAAATCACAGCGCGGCAAAGTCAAGAAGGAGCCAAAGTCTGTCAGAGATCAATTGAAGCACTGCCTCGGTTTAGAGGGATCGACCTTGTCCTTGTTTGATTCCCCCCATGAGGACGTCCTCACACGGCTCACAGCGCACACAAAATCAGAACCTGTTTCAGCTTAATGGTGAACTATTGTCCTCGCTGTGAAAGCAGTTAGAAAACCTTTAACTGCGGCATAATTATGAAACACTACAAAATAAAACGGTAGAATTATGCACCAATATTTTACACAATAACAATGCATATGAAATTATTTTATAATTCAGTCACCGTTCACCCATATTTAAATTAGCCAACTGAACAAAGTGGCAGCTTCTGGCTCTCTGCAGCTCCAGCTGGTGAAGCCTCCCTCAGCTGGCCTGTCCTCTAATATGGCTTCAATGACAGGCCCCTAACCAGCCTCAGAACACTGGCCTGGTGCAGTATGGCACTGCCAATCTAGATTGCTCTTCACAAGAAGTCCCAATGCTGGAAAAAACAGCTATGATCCAATGCATATTGCATGACACGACCAATTTTGTTATTTTGTGTATTTTTGTGAATCCTGAGGAGAATTAGCCAAATATCATGTAAAGACATGCAGCACAATTACCACAGTTTAAAAGACAAATACATTAATATTCAGCATTCATGCAGGAAATTAAAGAAAGTGTCTTAACTGACACCAGTTTTTTTTTTTTTCTTGGTTTGGCCTGTGATGACTTTTTCTCAGTTAGAGGAAAATAAAAATATCTTTATCATCACCGTATTATCGCTGTCACTATCACATACTCTGTCACATATTCAATCAACTGAAGGCACCGGCCTTCAACACCTCGCCACCATCTGGAACATATAATGTAGTATAGTCTTATTCAATTACCATTACATACAACAGTTTGTATTCATTGTATGAACCACTTCTGAAAACATCTTTACAATGTGAGGCTCAAAAATTAGTCAGAAAAAAAAAGATTAAAGATCAGCGAGCATGTAGAATGAGTTGCTCATCTCACATCCAAAGAGTAAAAGAGTGAAAAATTGTCAGCGACACATCATCTCTGTAGCCTTGGGCTGTAATGATGGCAGTGTGGAGCCCGGCCAAGAAAACCCACGCACTGTAGACTGATGTCACTCCTAATTCCTTAGTCTATGAGTTGTCTCATTGTAAACGCAGTTTATTCTACCTTTTGTTGGTGTGTGGATGGGTTGGATTGCTGAAGTGGTGAGAACTAACAACAAAAGGAGTGACGGAAAACATACCGTATGACCATGCTTGGAAGGTTGTTTAATAATGGTCATGCATTACTGTGAACAGCCATTTTCCTTTTGTGTTGCTCCCAGCATTCTCGTCAGTTTGTACAGACTACATGCCCGCATGTGCAACAGCCCCCGGTTTATTTCTCTTCAGTGGCTGAAAGTGACTATAGCCTAGAGCAACTGTCTGTATGTGTGTCATTTATCCTGACTTTATAAGTGGAGAAAACCTTCCATGGTTCCATCATGAAAAAGAGCCCCCCCCCCCCGATTTCAGCACAAAAAAGCTCTTGACTTCCTCCAGTCAACAGCTGTCACTTTGCATCCTTACCATTCACTTACCCCTGCCAAACAGTCTGAGCATTCAATGCCGTGATGAAGCTAGGTCATACACAGCCAGATGAAAACCTGCAGATAAGAGCCTCACACAGTAAGGCACACACACACACGCATCAAGATGAGGCAAACACACACACACACACACACACACATGTAAGCAGCCTGTGTGATACTAATAGAGTTGCGATGTGGTGCTCGTGGCTGGGCTGAAGCGTTGGTCAGCTCTGCCCTTGCCTGGGAGGCAGTTCCCAGTACATCGCTGCTGACATGCAAATCCTATGGCAATTGCTGCTCTTCCGTCCTCTCTCTGTGTACTCTCTGGCACTCTCTCTCTCTCTCTCTCTCTCTCTCTCTCTCTCTCTCTCTCTCTCTCTCTCCCCCTCTCTCTCTCTCTCTCTCTCTCCCCCTCCCTCTCCTGTGGATGCAACCGTCCACCCAGTGTACAGAGGAAGAGCAGCTCGAGCGGCAGGCAGGCAGGCAGGCAGGCAGGCAGGCAGGCAGGCAGTCAGCAGCAGCAGCAGGGAGAGATGCAAGGTGCCCAGAGGAGCTCCAATGGCGCCACACTCTCACCTCCTGTCTCCTTTTCCTTCTACCATCTCCCATACCTCTACTCCCAACCCCTTCCCCTGTCCGTCTCCATGCCCGTGTCCCTCTCTCCATGCGGGGCCCCAGAGCACAAGGACAAGGCGGAGTGGAGGAAGACGGTGCCCAGCTACACCCAGTCAGCTGGGGCCATGGACCTGCGTGCATGGAGCACACAGGATGAAAGTCAGGAGCCCTTGCCTAAAAACTGGGAGATGGCCTACACAGAGACCGGCATGGTCTATTTCATAGAGTAAGTAGCCTTTCTACTGCTACTTGCCTGCGTTTGTTTTGGTCCTATTACTCTCCCATTACATCAGCATTGTTGCTAATCCTACTCCCAGTACTCTTCCAGTTCATGTCTCTTTCTGCCATTGTAAGCCAAATGTGTTGAGAGATCTGGCAGTGAGTCCCCTCTGCTGCCCGTCCAGCGCATTCCTCTGTGCTGCATGAAACCTGGTGCTGGACACGGGAAGCTATGCGCCGGCTCTTATGTTGTTGTCGATTAAGTTTTTCTTTTATTTCCCCTGTGTTTGATGTCGGCTTTGTTGGCTGGCGCTAAAAGCAGCAGGCCCGCATTGTTCACCTGGCCCGTTAGTGTGGCGAGCAGTCGATGCTGAGGCGCTGAGAGAGCCAGGTGCTGCTGCTCGCCACTAAATCAATAGCTCATTCTGCCAGTGAGAGAAACAACAGGCTAAATGGAGTTCGCCACCCCCTGACCTACTCTCTCAGTTCTGCTCTTTATGATCCCTGCAACTGCTCACTCTCTTCTCTGTGTAGTTTATGTATTCCTCCTCTTCCTCCATCTCTGTCCATTCTCTCCCTCTCTTTCTTTCTCGCTTCCCTGTACCTCAAAGGGTCCTTTGAGCTTTGTTAAAATTTTACAAATATTATAAAGGCTTCTTTAATAAGCCATTTGATCCCAAAAGATTAGAAGTTAGCCAGACTTTTCCTTGTTTCCAGGGAGCTTTTAGCTCTGTTTATTTATCAGAGGTGGTGGAATAACTCCAGGGTAAAATGGCTCTAGAGAGTCCCCAGTGCTAATTGATAATTGCTAATTTTCACAGTATCTTAAATGTTTCTTAGATGTTTTTTTGGTTTTTTTATTGTGCCTAAAGCCCTGTCTTGTCTTTGTACTTCAGTCACAACAGCAAGACCACTACCTGGCTGGACCCCCGCCTCGCCAAGAAAGCCAAGCCTCCAGAGAAATGCGAGGAAGGAGGTGAGACAATGTTTGCGGAAAGTTCTGTGGTGGTAACATTTTACACCCCTCAGTCCCACTCATATACTCCCCCCCACACACACACACACACTTCCACTACTTCATCCCTACTCCCTGCTGCACAGAGCACAGAGTGCGTGCCTGCCTCTCTAAAGGGGGCGCTGGCTGACAGACGGAGATTGAACAGCTGAGCGGGCCTGGTCACAGTCGCGCTGGTGACACAGCACAAACCTCCGGTCTCCAGTCTGCCCCTCTCCTCGTAATGGCTTCGGGGACACATGCAGGGAGCTCATCAGTGCAGCATCTCTCAAAAGGCAATTTTCTATGGCCCCTCTTGCGTAAAGATCTCCTCTGCGACGCATGTGTTTGTCACGCGGCGGCAGAAACTCAAGATGTTGCACACATACACACCGCTGGAGAGAAAAGGGTATTATTTTCCAGGGGGAGGCTGTATAAAAACTCAGCATTTCCTCCTTCCTCCTCCCTGCCCTCCTCTATGTTGTTTATTAAACTCTAAACACATAGTGACAAATAAAAGGAGGCCTCCTGTCCTGTAGGTGTAGGTAAGCACGCTGTGAGGCTGCCAGTCAAAGCGCTACGCCTCATTGCGTGTGTCCAATTGTCCATGTCGTGTCTCAGCAATATGTGAAGTGATTTGAGTCTGCCTTTTTCCCTGTTTGTTCTCCCCCAGAGCTGCCCTACGGCTGGGAGAAGATTGAGGACCCCCAGTACGGCACCTACTATGTAGAGTGAGTAAACTTCTCCTTTTGCCTGACAGGGGACAGATGGCTACGTCTGTGATTTGGCTTACTGCATGCTTATGTTGAGGTACGCTTTTTAGAATGAGATCTGCATTATTATATTCACATGCTCTGCAACTTAAAGCCATGTCCCTGAATTCCAAATGTATACTCCTCAAAAAAAAATTAGGGGGAATGCTTAATAATCACAGTATGACACCAAGTCAGTTAAACTTCAGGAATATCAATCTGTCCATTTAGGAGGCACAAGTGATTGTGAATCAATTTCACCTGCTTTGGTGCAAATGAAAGTGACAACAGGTGCAAAGGAGAGGCAAAAGCAAGACAAGCCCCGAAAAGGGAATGGTTTTACATGTTGTGGCCACAGACAGTTGCTCTCTCCTTATCCTCCCCGACTGATTCTTCTCTAGTTTTGTGTTGTGCTAGTGTCCCTGTCACTACTGGTAGCATGAGGCGGTACCTGCAGCCCAATCAGGTTGCACGGGTAGTCCAGCTCCTCGAGGATGGCACATCCATACGTGCGGTCGCAAGAAGGTTTGCTGTGTCTCCCAGCACAGTCTCAACAGCATGGAGGAGATACCAGGAGACCGGCCGCGACGCGAGGAGAGCTGGACAGGGCCGTGAAAGGGCGTCAACCCAGCAGCAGGACCGGTACCTGCTCCTTTATTCGAGGAGGAACAGGAGGAGCACTGTCAGAGCCCTACAAAATGACCTATAGCAGGCTACCGGTGTGCATTTTCTGACCAAACTGTGAGAAACAGACTCCATGGGGGGGCCGGCACGAGGGCCGGACGCCCTCTAGTGGCGGTC
The DNA here is from genome assembly GCF_002260705.1 of Seriola dumerili. Lineage (NCBI taxonomy): Eukaryota > Metazoa > Chordata > Actinopteri > Carangiformes > Carangidae > Seriola > Seriola dumerili. The sequence goes on along the minus strand of NW_019174723.1, from coordinate 2,364,399 downwards.
GTTGTCTTCACGGATGAGAACGGGTTCACACTGAGCACGTGTGAGAGGCGTGAAAGAGTCTGGAGATGCCGTGGTGAACGTTATGCTGCCTATAACATCGTCCAGCATGAGCGGTTTGGCGGTGGGGTCAGTGATGGTGTGGGGAGGCATATCCTCAGATGGTCGCGGAGACCTCCATGTCATAGCCAACAGTACCCTGACTGCTGTTAGGTACTGGGATGAAATCCTCAGAGTGACCGTCAGACCTGACGCTGGTGCAGTGGGCCCTGGGTTCCTCCTGGTGCAGGAGGAAGAGTGTGTAGGCAGTTCGTGGATGACGAAGGCATTGATGCCATTGACTGGCCCTCACGTCCCACTGACCTAAATCTAATTGAGCAACTATCGGACGTTATGTATCGGTGCATCCGACGCCGCCAAGTACCGCCACAGACTGTCCAGGAGCTCACTGATGCCCTGGTCCAGGTCTGGGAGGAGATCCCCCAGGGCACCATCCGCCGACTCATCAGGAGCATGCTCAGACGTTGATGGGAGTACGTACAGGCCGTTAACGTGATGAAATTCACATAAATTGGATCAGCCTGTGGTTTCAATTTTTTACTTTGATTTTCAGTGTGATTGTGAAGCCAGCCCTCCATGGGTTGAAGATTTTGGTTTCCTTAGACCGTTTTTATGTCATTTTGTTCTCAACAAATTATACAATGTACATCAGTGAAGATTTTCAACCTGGATAATTCGTTCATCAAGATCTGATGTGTGATTTAAGTGTTCCCTTAATTTTTTGAGCAGTGTATACAGAAGCATTAAATTTGGTGTTGTTGAATCTCTTGTGGACCATGTAATAGTGTGCATATTATGCTGTTGTCCATGCAGAAGCTTCCCACAGTCCTCCAGAAAGCAATTATGTCAGCACTGACAATACTAGTGTGTTACAGCTTTGTGTGTGTGTGTGTGTGTGTGTGTGTGTGTGTGTGTGTGTGTGTGTGTGTGTGTGTGTGTGTGTGTGTGTGTGTGTGTGTGTGTGTGTGTAAGTAAAAGAGCAGAGACAGTGAAGACAGCAGCAGACAATGAAGGTAAAGGGTCCCTGAGAGGGAAACAACGGCGAGATTCCATTCTGATCAAGAGTGTAAACAAGAGCACAATGTTTCATTTTAGTCCCATTAATGTGGACAAAGAGGAAGAGACCTGCAGGCAGAGGGGTGGGAGTGGGGGGCCCTGTTTATGCAAGAGGGTCATTGAGAGGCTGCCTTTCCTCTGTCTATGTCTCTTTGTCTGGCAAATGTTGTTGTGAATGAACGACCAAATGCGACAGTGTGACACAAAGTCTCATTATTTCCTCAACTGCCACACAAAACATGAGGTGTGGCAATTAAGGAGTGAGAAAGTGAGAGTGAGAGCAGCGAGTAAATGAAAGAGTGGAAATGAAAGAGAGGGGAATGTTTATCTCTTCAGACTTAATGGGGAGGGTATCTCTGTGCATGAGTCACACGCAGCAAGAGCGCAGTTTTGTTTTTTTTTGTTTTTGTAATGCACGCACGCACGCGCGCACACACCACACATATATACCACCAGTGTCTCAGCATGTGGCTGATTCACTGTGCAGCATCAAAGCATTTTGTCTTCCCACTGTGCTGTCATGACTGGGATTTACAACTGTTAAAGCTCATTACGCAGATGATCTACCTCTCCCTCCATTACCATCTAACTGTGGAGGGACATTTCTCCAGGTTGCAGAGAATGCTTCACCGTGCAGGTGTGGCCTGTGAATCATTCATTGTTTTTTGGGTTTTTTTTTTTTTTTTTTTTTTTTTTTTTTTTTTTAGATTGAGCCAAAGCATAGCTGGCACGGCTGTTTATTTTAAGAAAAGAAGGCCATCTCTGGGCATGTAATATGATAAAGGGCGCATTGTTGTTTACAACTATGTACAGAATCTTTTGATCCTGGGCTTACGATGCATTGAGCAGATGTTTATCCCATCACGACAATATGGACTCTCACAGCAAAGATTGCGGCTGATCTTCTCATGGCCTCTCTCAAAGATGGATCAAATCAATTTCTTATTTGTGAGGTTTAGACATGCTCTCAATTCTTCTGTGTGTGTATGTGTTACCCCTTTGGCACAGGCAGATATGGGTCTGTGATGTATCTACTGTATTCGAGCAGCCTGTATATGCTTTATGACATGCTGTCTACCCAGCATGGTAATGTCAAATCCCGCCCTCATAGTCAAATCACAGGTTTGCATGACAGGCAGAGGACAATATGAGCAGTGTGGACAAGCTGTGTTGTGCGGGGCCAAAAGGTAAAAACCAAAGACGAATACAAAAACAGAAACATTAGCTGGCAGCTCAGACTGTGTGTAGTCAACCGACGTAGGTGAGCAAATGAAAATAGTAGGATGTGTGATGAGCAGTGTGCCAACAAGCACAGGGAAAAAAAAAAAAAAAAAACGGAAACATGTTTTCTGTGCACAGTCAAGATTTATGTAACAGCTTCTACTATTTCCACCTCTCGTTCGTCTAATATTGGTTATTTCGCTTGTGCAGCCACATCAACCAGAAGACCCAGTTTGAGAATCCAGTGCTGGAAGCAAAGAGGAAGTTGAGTGTGGACACGCCCACTGTGGCACCGCCACCGCCTGCAGCCACACCTTCAGGTAAGTGCACCCACAAAACCAAAGAAACCTCTGGAGGAAACAGACATGTTATTGAGAGGAGTTTACAAGTCAGGAAGGATCTGCGGTTGAGTGAGATCATTCCTGTCATTTCACATTTCGCATTTCTTAAACGTTATGTAAACATGTAGCAATTGGGAGTAGAAAGTAGTTGAGGGAAAATGTTTTATTTTGAAAATCATCAAATCATCATTGAGAGATGTCAACTTGTTTCAAGAAAAGTAAAGATTTATCACTGGTATAATGATTTTTTTTTCAGTTTAGGGAAAAGTCAACATGATCGATAATCAGTATTGTCGTTTTAAACAGATTTTGTTTTAAACAGGTTTTAAAACAGTTTTCCAATATTTGAATTAAATGTCATTATTTAGATTGAGTGCCAGGAAATTTTCCTCTAGTTGGTGATCGGAAATGGACAGGAAGTGAGATCATTTGCTCCAAATTGCATCCTGGAATGTAAGAGAGAGAGAGAGAGAGAGAGAGAGAGGGAGGGAACACAAAGTAGTGATGAATGTGATGAATTTCAGTCTTGATTAAAATGATCCTCAAGAGAAATCAAAATCTTATTTTTATGTTATTATTTGAAATGTATCCTTCTATTTTAAGCCACACTAACCAGCCTGGCTCCTATGTTGGATCATATATCTCAATGGCTGCTGGATAGATTGACAAGAAATTTGGTATTGCATTCTACTGACTTTTACTTTAGCACCACTATGAGGTTGACATCTGTGGGTTTTAGTGAAACATCTCAACAGTTATTGGATATACTGCAATAAAATCTGGTTCAACCAATGATGTCCTCCTCAGGATGAATTGTAATAACTTTGGCTGCCCTCTAACTTTGAATCCAGCCCCAGCATCAGGTCAGAAATTGAATTTACTCAAAACTGCGAAACTAATACCTGCGAAATCAGCCTCAACTGCAGTTTGTGTTTAGTGGCAATTAACAAAAGTTGGCATGCTAACATGCTAAACTAGGATGATGAACACGATAAACATTATATCAGCTTATACCTTTATGCTCAAATTGTCTTTGTGAACATGTTACAATGCTAGCATTAGCATTTAGCTCAAAGCGCAGCTATGCATAGAGATACAGTACGTGGAAGTACAGCCTCACAGAGCTGCTAGCGAAGCCGTACACTCGTACTGTTGTTAGTTTCTTTGTTGGATGATGTGACTTAAAAAGCATCCATTACTGGACTATCAAGGGCAGATTTCAGCCATAACTACACAGCATTTCATTACACACACTGGTTAAATAAATGGTGGAAGCCGATGTGTAATTAACTTATCAAAGGTCAAAAGGTCAAACAACACCAAGTATCAGCAGCTTGTCCCGTTGTGCTTTAGGTCAGTTGCTTTTACATCAGGACTTGTTCCCTCCTCTTTCCGCCTCCTCATAAGCTGCAGCGCAGGCAACACTGTTATAAAGACGCAGGTTCCGGCTTTGTGGTTCAAGCATTCTGTTCATTGAAGAAAAAAAAAAAAACATATATAACAAGGTATTAGATGTGTTATCCAAATATTGGAGCACTTTTATCATCTCCTTCATGCTGAGATGTCTGTCTGGAAGATGTTCTAACAGTTGACAGGCCGCTGATAAACAGCCCATAGCCTCTGAAGCAATGATATTCAATTTGAATAATGGAGCAGCGCTTCACTGGACGGCTGAATTCATTTTGACAAGTAGATATGAAATAGGGAGGGCTCCGAGGTCTCTTTGAAAATGCTTTTGCCCCAGTCATTCACCGCAGTTCAAAGATATCTCGTTAGAACAGAGGCACGGAGGGAGAGAGGAGAGACAGTGAAGGAGAAAGAGGTGACTCAGGTTGAGAGTGACTCATGATCATAAATTGCATTTCTACCGGGTCATCTGTTCATCATTTACCACCTGTGGCGAATGCTGAATGACTGTCAAATCGCCCTCTTCTCAGTCAATGTAAACGTCTGAGAAGCGGAAGCCCCGTGTTGCTGTAACGCGAGTAAAGAATTATTGCACTCTTCTGTGCGCAAACACACAGAGCATAACTGCATTAGTATTCAAACTAGCCTCTGTGTTTCAGACACCCGTTGGACAGAACTGTCTGCCTCACTCCGTTGCGTGCAGACCCCACCTCCCACAGCTGAGCCTCTCTGCAGTCTGTGGATGATATGTCCTCCTGTGTGCCACCGCCTGCAGCTTCAACTGCCTCCCCGGTGCCCATTCTGCACCTTCACCACCCTTGTTAATGAGAATTAATGGCTAGTGGTCGTGCGCAAGTGTGTGGACGCGCGTGAGGTGGCTCCTAAACACTGTTTTGACAAGGCTGGCGAGCCTGACCTCCCAGACAATGCCGCAGAGCAGAGGAGCAAAGCGCAGCACTATGCTCAGCCATAATTACAGCGCTGACAATCCTGTCTGACATTTCATATAATCACTTCACCCCCGAGAATACAGACTGTCCCTTTGTGGCCCACAGCTTAATCAAGACCATGTAAACATGGCTTTGGTGTGTAGACCCCTCCCCACCCCACTACCCTCCTCACTCTCTCTCTCTCTCTCTTTTTCTCTCTCTCTCTCCCTCCCTACTCTTCTGTCAGTGTTGCTTTCATGGTGATCATGTAAGAAACAGTGTTGACAGTTTCTTGACATAGTGTGTGAACACGGGATGTCTGGGTAGTCTGACGGGGCTTAATCCTGTCAAACAGCATTCATATTACACACATGCTCACACCTTGAGTTGCCATGAGAAAGTTCATGTTTTCTACACGCCTGTACTTACACATACACAACACAGAATTACACATACGCCCTTAAAAGTATCTCTCTGGCACAGCTCCAATGCAGGAAAGCCATCTTAATCACACTTGGCATGATCTTTTTTTTTCTCTCTCTCTCTCTGTTCAGAGCGGGCATGTTCATTTGCCAATTGCTGTGCAGTTATGCAAATCGCAATCCCATGACACATTCAGAATTGTGTTTGATGCAGGGTTTCTTTTTTTGAGGATGGGGGGGGGCTTCTATCTGTACCCTCCCTAATGAGATTGATGTCGCACCATCTATCAGTGTGGGAACTATCAGAGAAGAAGCCCAGCATGCAGGGACACTGCACATAACTCACAATCTCATAGGCTCGCACCACAGGGAAGGGAGAGCTAGGATTTAGACCGACTTTCCCTCTTTCTGTCAAGGCTAACTCGATTTCTCTCTGTCTCTTTCTGTCTCATTGCTCTTATCCTGCTCTCACACGCGCACACACACATACACACACACACACACACACACACTGTAAGTCTAATATAATCCCCTTTCCTATATTCTGTGAAGTTGCCCCATTTACACATCCTGCCCGGCACCACAAAGGAAAATTTGCAATGAAAAGTTTACCTGGAGAATGTCAGGCGCACTTGAGGACAGATTTATCACAGCAGTTAAAGGAATCGGTGAGACTGGGTCAAAATATAGATTTTCTGTAATAACTGGGTGTTTAGAGCAGTAGATTCACAAGTTTTGTGTGTGTGTGTGTGTGTGTGTGTGTGTGTGTGTGTGTGTGTGTGTGTGTGTGTGTGTGTGTGTGTGTGTGTGTGATTTGTTCTAGTTTGCACTTAAATTGCGTGTGCTTAAGAGTGTTTGTGCAATTACCAGCAGTGAGTGATGTATCGTCAGACACGTTGTCGCCGTGCGAATGTTGCCATGATGGAGACAGGTGGCAATTTATGAGGAAGCTTTTCAGTTTCCCTTCGTATCCCAGGCTCTTTTTCAAAGACACGTGCATGCTTCTTCACCATACAGACACCTGCGACGCTTAAAGATGTGCTGCTCTCATCTATAGAAGTAATGGCTCCTGACTTCATTTCAAGTTTAATGTAAAAGCTGAATTTTATATATGATTCGTTATTACATACATTTTTCATTAGAACACTAGAACTGTGTGTAAAACAGAAGAAATTTAGTATAAAGTAATTACAGTAATTAGGCCGTTAAAGATTTAGACATGACGAAAGTTTTTTTTTTCTCCATTTCCTTGTCCATTACCTCTTGTCAATCTGTCTCCTCTTTTTTCTTCCATCATCCCTACAACAGAAGAGCCTGGTAGGGGGGTGCGGGGCTTCACGCGAGACCCGGCTCAGCTACAGGGATCCATCTTGCAGACAGCGCTTCGAAAAAGCCCCCAGGGCTTTGGGTTCACCATCATTGGAGGAGACCGACCTGACGAGTTCCTTCAGGTCAAAAATGTCCTTCCGGATGGGCCTGCCGCACATGACAACAAGATCGCCTCAGGTAATCCCCACCCCCACCCCACAGACCAATGTTCAGTACCTGACTTGCACTCTGGCTTAGCGGTTAGAGTTCATCCTGCCATACATGTAAGGAAAGGCTTTATAAATTGTCTGATAAAACAAAGCATAATCCAGTGTCACACTCACATGTCCGCTGTTTGCATGGCATGCGTGCCTATGCACACAGTGACACTCTGGCTTGGCAGCAGCATGTGTACTGTACATAATACAGTTTTATGTACCCACACACACACACACACACACACACAAACAAACACATTTAGAGGAAAAACACAGAACAGGCTCTTCACCGTGAATGTCACATTGCTTGATCAAGCCAAGACAAATGTTTATAGGCAGTGTTCAGCGGATCTAAAAATAGGAAACTTCCGTCAGTAAAGCACATGTTCAGTTCACTGTTATGACACCCAGACTTTATATGCAGTCTCATATTAGAGGTTTAATAGACTTTCGGACCACGTGTCTTCTCGTGGCTGGAGGGTGACAACCGAGCACGTACAGTGCACACACAGCCTGCGGCACAGACGTCCTTATTGCATGCAACTTTTGCCGGGTCTCAGTAGTGACACTGCAGCAGCACCCGCATCTTAGTGTCTCCGTAAATTCCCCTTTCTTTTATAATTACCGTGATCACATGCATGATGATTTTAGCATGCTGAATTACTAGTTAGTGAAGTGCCTCAGGATTCACATTACAGTCGTATTGATTCCACTGAACGCTCTTAACGTCCACACAAGTGCTGCTGCTGAGAATCAACATGAAAGTGGAACAGAGAGTAATTATTTTCAGGATTTCATTTCCCTCGAGAAGGAGGGTAATTGATTTAACCAAAAAAAAAAAAAAAGAAAAAAGAATGTAATTAATTTCATTGGATTATAATAGCGAGCCGTGGACTGTAACAACTTCATGTGGCTTTCACTGACTACAGGCCAGGAGCATTTATTTATGCGAATGTCTGAACTTTCTGAGACTAAATTGTTTCATTTACCATGCTTGTATTACCTTGCGGATGCTTAGTCACTGGATACGTCATTAGAACTGTGCATTGTGGGTCTGATCAGGCACTACATCGGGATATGGAGCTCATTTCAAGAGTGAAATCTTAGCTCGTGTTTGCTGGGAGAAGGTATTGATTGCGTAGGTGGTCTGAATCCCAGCCAACTAGCCAGTCAGCAATTCAGCCTGAACATCCAGGCTAATATCTCAGCCAGGCCAGGGGTGATGAGAGCCCCCCTTCCCCCCCCTACTCCTCCTCCTCTCTCCACCCTCACAAGGAGATGAAAGGATGTAGAAGAGAACAGCATGTCAGTGATCTTGTTCTACTTTGCTCTCACCCTTATTCTCTCCATCCTCATTAACATCTATAAGTTTTTAGAGCAGAGAAGAGCAGATACAGATTCTGTTTATGTAATCCAGCTAGATAACTATCATTTCACTTATTCAGTCGGTCGCATTATCGTCTCTTTTTTTATTTTGTTGCCTGTTTGTTCTTCTCTTTAGGTGACGTGATCGTGGACATCAATGGGACATGTGTGCTGGGGAAGACTCATGCTGATGTGGTCCAGATGTTCCAGTCCATCCCTATCAACCAGTATGTGGACATGGTCTTGTGCCGGGGCTACCCCCTGCCTGAGGACTCCAGCAACAGTGAGGAGGCCTCAGGAGGCCTGTGCACCTCCAAGGACACTTCCCCTTCGCCGCCCACCTCCACGCCACAGGACCCTCACTACACAGTCCCAGACGGAGGAACCCTCACCAGGCAGACTGCTGCAGTGCCACCCATGACCAACGGGGGACGCCACCACCACCACCATCCTCACCCTCACCTCCACCAACACCACCACCACCTTCCTCACCAAGAAGGCCCTGACCCCACCTTGTTGCAGCCAGAGCTGGTGAGCGTGCCGCTGGTGAAAGGCCCCGGAGGTTTCGGCTTCGCCATCGCGGACTGCCCACTAGGCCAAAAGGTGAAGATGATCCTTGACGCCCAGTGGTGCCGCGGCTTGTTGAAGGGCGATGTCATCAAGGAGATCAACAGGCAGAACGTGCAGACGTTGAGCCACTCCCAGGTGGTGGACATCCTCAAAGACCTGCCCGTGGGCAGCGAGGTCAACGTGCTGGTGCTTAGAGGAGGTGAGTCGGCAGAAATGAGAGTTCACATTGCTGCAGTTGCAGGTAAGCCTGCAACACTGAATTAATCCTTACAAGTATGTCACAGCTGGCAGGCTTGCAGTGCTGATGCTGTGACATCTCTGTTGTTAAATCGCTGCTGTCTATATTAATCTACTCAGGTTACTGACAACAAACAGGTGTTAGTGCCCGGAGATAGTCTGGCGCTTTATTCCCATGCGTCTGAAATCATTTTAATCCTCACACAGCTTTGTGTTGCCTGTGGTCTGTTTCTCTTTCTCTTACTTTCCTTTTTCCCTCAAAGAAAGTAATGAGTGAAACAATAGGAGGAGAAGACCACCCACTGGATTTGAAATTAATTTTTTAAGACAGTGAGAAAGAGACATTGTCAGACCAGCACTGACAAAAGTCTACTCAGTTGAGGTTGAGATTTAATGCAACGCGACCAGTGTTTTAATTTATAAATAACAGGATTGAGGTGTTCTGTCGATATTTCTCGGACACACAGACTTTCCCTATGTTAAATAAAGCAATTTCACGCTCCGGTCCACACTAACTCTGCATCATCCACCATGCGCCTTCCCAAACGGGGAGCAAGTCATGCTTAGTCACATGGTGTGAGCTGTGCTGGGAAAGCGCAGAGAAATGGCAGTTTCTGTGATTCAATCGCTGCTTGGAGAGAAAGAGAGAAGGCAGGCAGGAGAGACGGAGCATGGTGGGCAATCATTTGCCCTTCTTCTTACTTGAGGCTTGCACTGATTTGAAGGGTCTTCTTTGCTTGCCTTTACTGCAGTGCAGTAGCCTAGATACGGGAGATCAGTGTTGCACCCACATATCAGATGCACTCAGCTGGGCTCTGCTCTGAGCTCCAGGGGCTTGTCCTGTGTGTGTTTATGTGCTGCTTTTATTAACTTTTTTTTTTTTTTTTTTTTTTTTTTTTTTTTTTTTGCTGCTGTGTGCCAGCATTACATGTTTTTTATGGTACATGTGCATTTGCAGGGTGTGTGTGTGTCTGTGTTACTACTTAAAAAAAGGAGGAGATCACAGCTTTCCAGGACTAAAAGGAGTGGCGCTGCAGGGCTTCCCTCAGGTCACCACACAGACCGAGTTTAGGTTCGGCTTTACTCCCAGCCGGGGGAGAGAACTCCCTTCCGATTACAGCGGCAGACAGAAATGAAACAGGAAATTATTTGGCCCTGCTCCTTGCTCTGGATTTAAAATGTGGAAATGAGACCAATTGCCCTTCCCAGTGGGATATGTACTGTGCCCAGTGCCTGAGATATCATGTGTTATGATACTAGACCGTCAATAGGAGATACAGCCAGTACATTTACTATTAAAATTCAATTAAAAACTGTTTTTCCTAAAACTCCACATTCATTAAAACATTTCATTTATTTAAAATCTAAAATCTGGAAAGCTACAGCCAGTAGAAACATCTGGCAGGTTTAACCCAGACAAGTGCATGTTTTCCCATGGTTTAGGGTCACCTCTGTGTCTCCCATCCCATGGTGACGTGTTAAACCCATTCTTTGCTACTGGACTATACTGTCCCCTACTGGCTGACCTACACCATGACACAAAGACAGAGAGGAGAGCAAGAGGGAGGTATGAGAAAAAGCTTAGAAAAGCTCCGGGCAAATACGCTAAGTGACAAAGTGCAGAACAAGGTGCAGAAGAAGTGGGAGAAGATGTACTCTGAAGCTGTTCCACTGGAGGCCAATAGGTCAGTAGAGTGAAAAGAAATACAGCAGGAAGGTCCAACTCATCCTTCGAGCCTTTAAGCTATGTATTTGATCATAGATGTTTGCTGCTTTTCCTAATAACCTGAATTTATAATTAAATCTACTACTTTCTCTACATTTCTGCCCTACAGGTCAGACGTCTCCTGTGAAATCACTCAAACCAGTAAGTTGAAACCATTTTTTCTCATTTTTCAATTCCTCATGTGTCTCGTTGGGCGAAACAAAGAATATACTTAACATAAAACTGCTGCTGAATTATTAAACAGAAAGGGTTTTTAACTTCATCTTGGTTACCCCGCAAGCACCACTCAGTGTGTGTGCGTGTGTGCGTGCCTGTGTGTGTGTGTGTGTGTGTGTGTGTGTGTGCGTGCACCGTGGTAGCTGTTGTTAGCTACATTATTCAGGGAGCCCACATTAGCCAGGCTGTTATTTCTGGAACTGCATGTGGGTAAATATGCTGGCTCCTGGCAAACTGCAACTTAACATCCCTCTGTGTATGGGTGTTTAAGATGATATGCCATGTTCAACAGCTTGTTCCTGCGCTGCCGCTCCTCCATGTTGCATTCCTAAAATAGAGAGGAGCTGAGGCAGCAACAGGCTTACTCATACTGTTTTACTGGTTCAGCACAGAATTATTCCGTGTGGTTGCACTGGTTTAAAAATTAAGAGCAGTGCGGCAGTTTCGGGGCATGTCATTCTGGAGCTTAAATCAGTTTCCCGGCTTCAGCTGGCCTCCCTCCGTTAGACAGAAATCACTGACATAAATTCATAGAATTGAATGTACGATGTATTGTTGAATAAAACATATTGTACAGGAATTTATAGTTTGGCTTTCGGTTTCTTCCTATATCAACCCCTTGTTTCTGTGTTGCAGTGCACAGCTCCCATATCCCAGCCTGCTCCTCAACAGGCATCCCATCCTGCGCCCCAGCAACTGCCCCACCCGTGCTCCCAGCCCATAGCGCAGCCACAGCGGCAGGAGATAATCAACAGCACAGAGGCCCTCAGTCAGCCGGAGATGCCCCCCAATCCGCTCTCCTTCCCCGCCAACACCCTGCGCTCGTCTTCGCCCAAACCGGATGCGTCTGAGCTCTACCTCAAGTCCAAGGCCATGTTGGACAGCAAGCGTAAGTGTACGGAGTGGGTTCCTCAGCCCTCGAGGATCAGGACTTGCTCGCTGAAAACGAAAATGAGGGACAACAGGCTAACAATTTTCTGTTAATGTAGCAAATATTTTTCACTTGATCAATTTGAGGAGATAAGATAAAACTTTACTGTCTATTAGATTCGCATAAAATGGAAATTTGTCTGTGAAAACCTGGCAACATAGGAAAACATAAATATGTAAAATACAAAATAAACAAAAATAATGATGTCCATCTCAAGTTACGAGAGCCTGAACATCAACAACATCAACATCATGTGGTATTAAAACAAAACAGATCTTTACATTTGAGAAACTATAACCAGCAAATTGTTAATTAGTTAAACAATTAATCTAGTCTGAACATTGTTGACATTTTATTTTCTATTGATCATCTATTTCAACTAACATCGCTCAGTTTCTGAAATCAAATTTTATTTTAGGGCATTTTATCTAATGAAGGACTAATAAATTATCTGTGTTATTTAAGTGAGATGTTATTTCTTTAACTCCCTGACCTTGAATGCACATGAACCACTTGCATTATATCATACGTACATACATTGCCCACATGACCAGCAACAAATTTGCTTTTCTCTCCTCTTTGCAGCTCCTAATACCAAGGACCTGGATGTGTTCATCAAAAGGAACCAGGAGTCGGGCTTTGGCTTCAGAGTCCTTGGAGGCGAGGGGCCGGATCAGCCGGTAGGTAGCAGTCCAGCAGGTAGCAGACAACTGGGAAATAGATTGTCAAAAAGCAGGAAACTTCTGTTTTGCACATAGGAAACGCAGCAACAAATGCTCAGAGCAACTGAGAGGATTTATTCACCACCACGCCAGCCCATCTTCATGCTCACTTTGTCGGTCAGATCAGTGTGTCAAGCTATTAGCTCTCTTATAACCCCCCTCCTGCTGCTTCCTCCGCAGGTGTACATCGGTGCCATTGTGCCACTCGGCGCGGCTGAGAAAGACGGGCGCCTGCGGGCAGGGGATGAGCTGCTCTGTATAGACGGCGTGCCAGTCAAGGGCAAATCCCACAAACAAGTGCTGGAGCTGATGACCAACGCTGCCCGTAACGGCCAAGTGATGCTCACGGTCCGCAGGAAGCTAGCACACTCAGGTGGGTCTGCTGTTCAACAATCATCTCTACATTTCTTTGAGAGCACTTTTACTCCTTTTGTTTTCGATCAGTATGCTGGAGGAGAATGTCTGCACTAAAGCTTTGATCTGGGATTTATTTTTTTTTTTTTGGCTAATCCTTTAAATTTGTTCTGGATGATTTCCTTGCGGATAAATCTGAATAAATGAAGTTCAGCCGAAATTGACTTATTTTATGCAGATGTTTTCCTGAAAAGAAAGAGGCTTCTGTATTTACTTAAATCAAAGGAATATGAATGAAAAATGTTTCATCTCCCTGAACAGGTAAAAAACAAACAAAACAAAAAAAAAACAGCAAAAGTGGCTCGCAATAAACAGCCGAAAATTGTCTGCTTTGTGTTTATCTGTCAGGACTGATTGGAGTTGTGTGAAGGGCAGTGAAGATTAGATCAGCTGGTAGAGCTGAATTACATCTCAAAGGATGGAGTGAAGGAAAAAAAAAAAAGAATATGCTGAGTTTTCTTTCTCAATAGCACAAACCCCTGCAGCATTCAGGCTTGTTTACCCCCACAAATACCCACTGCATGAATAGTACAAGCACTTTTTGAAATTACTTTGGATTTGATGTATTGCAACAACAGCTTTGATCACGTTGCAGAAATTAAGCATCAATCATGTAAGGGTTTGTGCTTTCAAAGCGGGGGTTTAGAAAGAGATTCCCTGATGCCGGCTGACAAAACAGGGACTAAGCAAAACAAACATACAATGAAGAGAGATTGAGGTAGATCAGCTTGTCTTATGAATAACAAATTGTAAAGGGCTTTCATCTCAAGTGTAGACTTGACAGACTAGTATTTCATGTGTGCAATAAACGCAGCAAAAAGGCTGTCTTCAATGAAGCCGCTGTGTGCTGAATTATTTATGCAGGGATCTCAAGGAGGACAAATTTGGAGGATTTTTTTTTTTTTTTCCAAATAATTGTTCATGGATTAAAATGTAGGCCACCTAAACTGGAATGACCACTGTTCAAAATAAACATTTGTCTTACCCTGCTTGTGCCTGAATGTAAGAGCCTGAAAAGACAAAAAGAGTATCCCGAGCAGCTGGATTCAGACGGATTTTCCTCACGTCCCTGTGCATTGTCATTTGTCAGATGGTGGTGGAGAGGAGGAGGGCAGTCAGCAGCCCCACCAGGTAGCATCCGCCCTGGTCAACAGCTCTCCCAAGATGCCTCGTGTCGAGGTGCCAAGTGCCCTCCAGCAAGCCCAGTCGCCACGGCCGGAGTGCTTCGACGTTACTCTGCAGCGCAAAGACAACGAGGGCTTCGGCTTTGTCATCCTCACCTCGAAGAACAAGCCCCCACCTGGAGGTCAGAAATAAACTAAGACGTATTCTATTTACAATTTTCATTTTTAGTAATAACATAAACATTTAAAAAAAAAGGTGTAGAAAGAAGTTAAAGGAGCACATGATGATGTTTTTACATCAAAGTCTGTTGTTTATTGTTTTTTTTGCCATGCTGACAGAATGGCTCCAGGGATGAAAACACCTCAATAAATACTGGATGGGTTACCATGAAATTTTGTGAGGCATTCATGGTCCTCAGCAGGGGTGTCGTGATATACTGGTATTGACCATATTTAGAAAAATGAAATACTGATATTGTGTCAATAATACACACATGGTAATATCAGGATGGCAGATGTTAGGCCTTATGGATCTTTTTTTTTATCAGTTCATCCGGTTGCCTTTTCACTATTCATGAAGTGTAATTGTTCTCTTAGTGCACTTGTACTGTTACGGTTATGGACTCTCTCCCCACCTCCTCACACTTTATTTGAGTTTAATTTGCCATCTGCCTCATTTGCCGAACAAGGGCCAAAAACACAATTAACAAAGTTAAAGATGAATTTGAGTGATAGCATTTTTTTTATTTTTTTTATCACAATTATATTGTCATCATGAATTATTTTGGCCATGATACTTGTGTTGTGAAAATCTGATATCGTAACAGCCCTAGTCCTCAGAGGATGAACCTCTACTGACTTTTCATCTCATGCCACCAGCAGGTCAAAGGTTTCATACATCCAGTGAAATCCACACACCCAGAGGATGGATTGGCACAAACATTCATGCTTTCTAGAGGATCTCTCCTAATGATCAGGATCCAGGATATTTATTAGGATTATTTAATTATCAGGATGAATAGCATTAACTCTGGTGATCCCTTAAATTTTTACCTAGTGCCTTGAAGTGCCTTTTCATTTTTAATTTGATGTCACAAGTCTCCAAATACTTTCAAAACTAATGATGTCAGTCTTTGCTGTATTTTGTGTTAAGTGCCAATTAACAGATGTTAGCATGCTAACACACTGAACTAAGAGGAAGAATATGGTCATCATTATTCCTGTTAAACATCCATATGTAAACACTGTCAATGCTATCATCTCAGCATGCTGAAGCATTTAACTCAAAGCACCACTGTGCAAAAGCAAAATCTCACACAGCTGTTACCATGACTATAGATGTTTAATTTATCATTTTTTCAGGGTTTTTTGAAATGTATCACATTATATTCTGTACACTTTAATCCCGTGCTTTTTCAATTTGGAACCATATATTGATCAGGTTCCTAGTAACAGCTCTGCTGCCACAAACCTTTGCTTTGTTATTTGAAAGCGATGTCTTGATGTTGGGTTTATTGAATCAAACATTCTCATCTCTCTGTGTCTCTCTGTTTCAGTTATACCTCACAAGATTGGCCGTATAATCGAGGGCAGCCCCACTGACCGTATAGGTCAGATGAAGGTGGGAGACCGTATCTCTGCTGTCAATGGCCGGTCCATCATGGAGCTGTCGCACAACGATATTGTTCAGCTCATCAAGGATGCCGGCAATTCTGTCACCCTCACTGTCGTGCCTGAAGATGGTAGGTTGGCACGGAGACGGCCATAGTTCAGTGAAACTTCTAATGGGAATGTTGATGCTCTCAACTTTTACATGAAAGTTGCTAAAAGGAGGTTTTAAGATTGCTTCGTGACATTCGATAGCAGATCGCAAGAGAGTGGTCTGCCTGTTGTGTCATGCTAAATTGGTGTGTTGTATGAACTGAGTTTTTTTTTTTTTTTCTTTTTACAGACAACGCTCCTCCATCTGGAACAAATTCAGCCAAGCAGAGCCCTTCAGCACAACACAGAGCTATGGGCCAACAGCCTCCCAGCTATCCAGACAGGTACACACACACACACACACACACACACACAATCCCATACAAGCAAAAGCATTCACACAGGCTTGTCAGTGTCCCTCTGAGTCCACTGGAGACAGTCTAATACAGGTTCTGCCACTTGAACCATAAATTAGCCCCAATCCTCTTGGAGCAGGCTCCGGTTTGTGCTTCAGTGTGGCCCCATTACTGTTTCTTGTGGCCCACACACTCCTTGTTATCCGGAAAGACAGAAAATCCCCCCATGGTCACTGTTTGGTTGGCGAAGCAAGGAAAAAGAGACACATTAATAGGGTGTCTCACTTCCTCTTTGATCTTTCTTTTTAAACAAGATTACCTGTGTCAGACTTTTTAATCCATTGCTGCAGCAGCAATTCTCCATCATAATTTCTCGCCCTCACGCGCTTCTGTTTCGCTTCCCATCAGCATGTGTTTCTCTTCTCCTCATTTTGCCCTCTATCCATCCCTTGGCAAGAACCCTCCCTGCTCTCTGTCTAATCTCCAGCACATGCCTCCGGTCAGCCCAGACTATGAGCTGAGGCTGTCAGCTCGTCGGCATGAAGTGTGTAAACTCTTCTCCGTGCCAGCTAAGAAGGCCTAGGCTCTTTAGTGTGTTAGCGCAGCTAAGTTCCCACAAAGGCATTGTAATGAGCTCTGCGAAGCATTAAAGTATGCCCCCGTTATCTGCCACTGAACTGTAAAAGCAGCGCCGCTCTTTGAAGGATTTACATTGGTCTCTGTGCGTTGTATAATGATACCAATGGAAAGAGGCTCATGCCGCTGTAAGGAAGGCGTGGCAGCGCATGGATCACACTGGACACAGCAGTGAGGGAAGAAAATGAGACTTACTCTCTATTCTCCGCTCTCTATCTCCACAGTATTGGAGCATCTCTACTTTTTCATGTGCTGTAGCTCACATACAGTATTGTCATATTAACATGATACACACTGTACAAGTTGGTGAAGGCATATTCAAGGGAGGACAATGAGTGCATACATTTTTACGCACAGATTGTCCCATATCAGATATTAGATCCCTCACCTTTAGGCTGGTCACAGACTTTGGATCAGTATTTTGTGATTGTTATATATTGACATTTATGATCAGGGTCGGACAGCAACGAGTTACATTTACTTGAGAACTGTACTCAAGTATATTTTTCCAGTATCTGTGCTTTACTTGATTATTATTTTTTTGGAAACTTATGACTTTTACTCCACTACACTACAAATGTTGTGCTTTGGGCTCCACTTCATTTCTATGAAGTACTTTTACTTTGAAGAAGAGCTTTTAGTCTGTGAAATTTATTTTATTTTATTTTGAAAAATGTGATAGACCATACACTGGATTCATCAGAGGAAAACTAATCACGGCTGACTCCTACACTGTCAGTCATGTTGTGCTTGCTGCATTTTTGAACAGCTCAGTTTGAACTTGGCAGTGGCCTAACGACATTAGATAAAGATGAGGCAGAAGATTCTTCACCAGAGCACCGCGGCCTTATCTTACGTCCATGCTTGAACTTTAAGAAATAAAGAAAACTTCCTTTCATTTTAAAAGTTTGCTGCGTTGACCACAACCAAACTTCATAACAGCTGTTGTTGATTCAGTTGTGTTTTTATGGCCATTTCATTTGCTTTGTAGCACAGCTTTTTATTCTACAGTCAGTCAGTTCATTCAGTAGGTTGTTTCAGGGTCATCAGGTTCTGTAAATGTGGAACAAGACAAAAATGTGTTGACAACATTTTTTATAAAACCTCATATTTTTTTTCATTTTGCTGTTTTTATTTTTATTTTCTTTAATTTTTTGTTTCCACACTTTTATATTCATTTATGTTATCTGTGTGCTGACATTCAATTCTCATCTCAGGATAAGAGCTCTTGTGCCGCATTGTATTAAAATGAGACTAAATATACCCGTGATCTACAATATGTGGGTCACATTTTAATGTGTATTTGGTCTTTTTTTCACAAATGGTGACAGTGAGATGAGGAACTCTTTTCTACAAGGAGAGATGGGTACACTCATCACATCAGGCCCAAAGCAGGTAAAATTCAAAGCTAAAATTACTCTTACTTATTTTAAATTAACAGTATGCAATGCTTGTAATTTACTAGTAAATTCTTAATCTTAGAACTTTCTTTTTGAGGCCATGCAACAGTGATTTTTCAGGCTTGACTGGAACTTGGGACCTTTATCACATGCCTGTCAAGAAGAAGTGCACCAGTCTCAAAAATCTCATCCTCTTGTCTGTGAACTACAGGGCTGCTTTGTGGTGGAGCTGGAGCGCAGTCAGCGGGGCTTCGGCTTCAGTCTGAGGGGAGGGAAAGAGTATAACATGGGACTGTTCATCTTGCGACTGGCTGAGGATGGACCTGCTCTTAAAGATGGCAGGATACATGTGAGTTATTCTGCTAGTCTGTCTATCCTCAGAATAATCTGGGTAATACTACTTTAAAACCAAATTGATAAATATTACTCAGGAGTTTTCAGCGTCTAACACTGTGGACCCGCCCCCATCAGACAAAATCAAGACAATTGCACCCCCCCAAAACCCTCCTCCAAAAAGTCAATAATAATGGATTTTGTCGCTTCTGTTATTATTTTTTTTTCTTATTTCTATTTAGGGGATAATTATAATGCTTTAATTTTTGGAATTGCAGATAATTCAGGAGCTTTGGGGGATGTAAACAGGAAGTAATATGTTGCCATGGAGTCAGTCAGCTGTTTTCCCATTTTTTTGCCTCTATTTGTTTCCATTTTTGCAAAGTGGCACCATTAAAAGTATGCTGAATTAGCCATTAGCAGCTCCTTGCAAAGTACTCATGCATGCACTGACATCTAACACTGGATTACTTTTTACTGAAGAAAACCTTAAGACTTGATGATTCTCAACCAAGTTCTTATAATGCAGCGTCTTTTTCCAGTGATTTCTATGTGGATTTATGGGCATTTATTTGTGATGGACATCGCAAGATACTGGTGTCCTCAGAAAAAAAATATGTGTGTATCGTGTATTTGTGTTCAGATGTGACTGATTTATTTTACAACTTTGTGTTTTAAAACATTAAATTCTTGCGTGAGCTACGTGTCACAACCTGTGCTGCAGACTCCCAGCTGCTGACTGTGTTGATGAACAGGCAAAATCAGCGGGTCACTTTATGCACTCCACTATCTATGCCTCATGTCTCTCCGTCCACGTGCCTCATAGTTTGAAAACTGATTTTATTTAAAGGAACAGTAACTGAACTTACCCTTGTTTGGTAAATTCTGAAAGACTTCCTGCTCGTGATATCTGCATCACAGGTTGGAGATCAGATCGTGGAGATCAACGGCGAGGCCACCCAGGGAATCACACACACTCGGGCCATTGAGCTGATCCAAGCAGGGGGCAGTAAAGTTCATCTGCTGCTCCGACCTGGCCAGGGCCTGGTCCCGGATCACAGTGAGTGACTGCTGAGAACCTGCATGCATGTACACACGGTGTTGCCACCGCATACATAGATCTACGCAATAGCATATTAACCATACATATATAGAAGCTTTTGTATGGATATGCTTGATAGCAGGGTGCCGAGTTTCTTTATTCTCATGCATGTTGTTGCGAGCTTCTCTCTTGACCTTTCTCTCCTCTCATTCTCTCTCGATCTACCTCTTGTGCTCTTTATCTGCCTTGCTTTCTCTGTTTTCTGCACCAGCACGGCTGTCTGTTTCTACCTATTTATCTCTTCCTCCTATAGGTCTGAACTCTTCTTCCACCCTGTGCTTCTACATGAAACCAGAGCATCACTAAAGGCCTCACTGCTTTTCTTGGTCTGTCCCTAATAACCTTGGTAAACCTTATACTCCTACTTTTGCCTCTGACCTATCCTTTCGAAGTGATTCATCTCCCAGATTTCAAGTGTCGTTCTCTGTCCCTTACTTCATCCCCATGATCAATCTGAACTAGATCAGTTATTTGTGACTCAGTAAACACCCAATGCATACTAAGTAGAATCTTCTCTGGAGGGCTGAACTAAAGCAGTGAGTCCTAGAAGAACAAACAGACCTGCAGGAGCGCTGGGAGGCTCCAGAGCCCCACAAGTTATTTTTTTACGGGTATTACCGAACCTGGGATGCCACTGAACACACACCTCATCCTGAATGGAGATGGCGACCCCGGAGAAAAGTCTTTAACTAGATATTGATCAGTGAGTGACAAGTGTTAAAAGGATGTGTGTGCATTCACTGGCATCAACCTTTCAATCCAAAAACCAAATTAGAATGAATTTCTACGAGTTGTTGCTCCTAGAAATCCAAAAACTCATTTCAGCACCACTAAGTCCATCACTCTTCTTTTTTTCTCTCTCTGGTTTTTCTGCTGCATATATCTGCTCTCAATCACAGCTGTGCAATTCTTATCAGCCCGGGGGAAAATTGAAACGTCAGTGCTGGGTGAACGCTAGCACCTTTTATTCATTGATGGCCATGTCACCAGCTGATGTATATCTCAAACAAGGCAAATATTTAGAGGGATATTACAGGGGGTTATTACAGAAAGCGAGCCAGGTGGCAAACATCTTTTTTTTCACAATATCAGGATATTGTGCTTCTTTTGCATGAGGTGTAATTATCTTTCAATTTTGTTGAATGTAGAGTAGCTCATTTAAGGGATATTTTAGTTTCTGTCTTTCAGAGTACTTCGGTTTTCTTACCCTGCACTGCTTGCTCCTCAGGTTCAAAGGACAAAGTAACCATTCCAACCTCAAGCTTTCCCAGACTCTCTGTATCTGACGGGCAGTCATCTCCAGCCTCTCCATCCTCTGTCTCCCTCTCTACCTCGGAACTGTCCCCATCCTCACCCAAAATATCCGTCCCTGATGAGTTCTCCGGTGGGGACTCCAGGGCGGCTGGGTCCCCTGGCGGTGGGCAGGAGCACGGTAGGCAGGCTAACAGATCAAGAGGACAGCACCTCCCTCACCACAACCATAAGCGCACCACCAGCCCCAGCACCCAGGCCAGAAAAACAAGCAGGAGTGACTCCAAGTCGGCTAGTCCCAAAAGAGCCACTGATGGCTGGGCAGATCACGTAGAGCGCTCCCAGAGCCCTAGAAAATCAGAGCGAGGCCACAGCGGATCCTTGGAAGATATGAGCAGGGAGAGAAAATTCCAAGGGCAGAGGGATCATAACTCCTCTAGCTCAAGGAAGGGTTCCAAGAGGGAACATGACCCTGCTGTGCCTTTGAAGAACCTGGAGGAGCCCCAGAGCCCCAGGCGTCCAGCTGGCCAACAGCCCAGCATTCCCTCTGGAGAAGGGAAGGACTGGAGGTACAAAGAGGAGGATGCCGCTTATTGGCAGGAGAGGGGGGCTGCAGAGAGTGGAGACAAAAGCTGGGGGACCAGTGAACGTCACAAGAAGGGCAAAAGGGCTGAGCAAGAGGCAGCGGCACAAAAATCCTATTCCCAAATGCACAGGGAGAGGGCGGGGTCAGATGTCGATAGCGGCACCCTCAGCCGAAGGGGCGGGCGAGAGAAGGGGGATAAAGAATATTGGGAGAGTAAGCACCATGGGCCAAGTGAAGAAGTGAATAGAAAGGATCCCAGAGGTTCAAGCAGTAGCATCCAGGACCCCAGCTGCAACGGGACCACCACCAGCAAGAAGGCTCCCATCACCCCCGGCCCATGGAAAGTTCCCAGCTCTGCCAAGATCCAGTCGCAAGTGGACACAACATTCGCAGATATCTGATATCTTTCCAGGACATTCTGCATTTATTAAGAGAAAGCTGAGCCTCTGACAGATGGACATTCAGAATGGAAGGATGATTTTTTTTTGTTTTGTTTTTTTTAGCAATCTCGGACAAAGCAGATCACTGTGTAACCAGTAACATAGCTTGTCATTGCTTATGATTTTTTTTTTTTTCACCCAGTTTGCCTCGGTTAGTTTGCATCAAGCTGCTGATGCCTGATCTGACGTACATGCTTGTACCTACATGAGTATTTGTACTGTACTGATGATGTGTGGCCGTGTGTGTGTGTGTGTGTGTGTGTGTGTGTGTGTGTGTGTGTGTGTGTGTGTGTGTGTGTGTGTGTGTGTGTGTGTGTGTGT